>NC_007091.3:462136-537136 GCF_000004695.1 Dictyostelium discoideum AX4
ATTAAAATGCCATCTTCAAAGCTTGTTCAAAGTCAGTTAAAACTTTACTATGAAAATGAAGGTTATAAGGATATTCCAGTATGGATTACACCATGTTCAGCATTTATGAGATACATTAAATCGTATCCAATTGTTGGAACTGTAACAGAGACAATGGAAAAGAAAAAAGGTTTCACCAATAGATTCTTATCAACTAGTGAAACCAAAGCATCAGTTTCAGTCGGATTCTTTGGTTGTGAATCATCGATGGAAGTTACAAGTGGTTATGAATATGAAGACACTGTTACATCTGAAGAAACTAGAAGTTGGAGTCAAACTTTAAATGAAGGTTCTTATATTGTTTATCAAAACGTTTTAGTTTATGCTTATATAATCTATGGTGGTAGTTATAAACCATACATTGATCAAATGAATAAATTTAATCCTGGATTAAATATCAAATTCTTTAGAGAAGATAAATGTATCTTTTTTGTACCAATTAATCGTGATGATGCCTTCACTCTTCGTTATCAAGATAATACATGGGATCCAGTTGAATATGATGTTTTAATTGATTACTTGGGTCAAAATCAAGATAAATGGTTTTCTGGTGGTTTACCATGAAAATAATAATAATAATAATAATAATAATTATATAAATTACATAAAGGTTTCACTATTGGTGTTTTAATCCTGGTATAAATAAAATTCTAAAAATAAAAAATAAAAAACTATATAAAAATTAACTTTTTTTTTTTTTTTTTTAATTTAAACACATTTTTTTTATTAATTTATTTAAAATTTTAGTTAACTTCAACAAAAAGTTTACAAAAAAAAAAAAAAAAAAAAAAAAAAAATCAACTCCAACAAGACTCTAATGAAGGAGAAATTGCCAATCAATAAAAGAGAAAAATCAAATACCTAGATAACGTAATCACTATTCAACCTTGATTCTAAAAATGTTTTTAATAATATAATAAAAATATAATAAAGATAAAAAAAAAAAAAAAAAAAAAAAAAAAAATTTTACATATACATAAAAATTTATTTGTTTTTACTATTTAATTAATAAACTTCTACAAAAAGTATACCTTCTTTACAAATAAATTCAATTTTTTAATTTTTAACCAATTTTGACCACTTTTACTCGATTTTTTGGGCTTTTTGACTAATTCTGGCCAAACTTATTCAATTTTAGGTGCAAGGAAGAATCCTAAAAAGCCTAAATCGTCTATTTTGTATTCAACAACAACTGGGATACCTTCAGACATTGAAAGAGTAACCATTGGTGAGAGTGGAGTAGCTTTGGTAAAGTTTGAAAGGAATTTTAAGGCAAAGTTAAGGACGACTGGTTCTTTTGATTCAATGACGGTAGCTTGTTCGGCTGGGACATCAGAGTCAGAGGTTGGTTTAATGGTAATGTTACCAGAACCTGAATCACCTGAAACAGAGAATTTAACACCTTCTTTATTGGCACTAATGGTAACAATTTCACCAATGATGGAGAGATCTCTACAAATTCTTTGGAGTTCAGCTGATGGCATCTTAATAACTGCAGAGTAATCTGATTTACGGATACTATATTGTTCATTCTTAATATCGATTAATTTAATTTCAAAATCACTAACTCTATCATTCTCTTTTATTTTTTTTTTATTTTTAAAAAATGTTAATACTTGTTTTTTTTATTTTTTTTATTTTTTTTAAAAAAGATACATACTTGGTGATTCGAAAACAAAAGTAACGGTATCAGATTCATTATCACGAGCTCTAATGGTGAGGGTATCATCATTACCAGCACATTTGAGAATCTTTGAGAGTGAAACTAGACTTAAACCGAGGGATAATGATCTGTCACAGTTGTAAGTTTCAAAACCTTCATTACGTAAAACTAAATTGATTAAAGTGACATGAGTACCATCCATAGCTTGTAATGAGATACCTTCTGGACTACAATCAAAGTTGGCTGACTCTACTAAATCTTTGATACTTTCTAAAATCTTCTTAAGAAGTGATGCTTGTAATAAACGGGCTTCAAACATTTTATAAGTTGATGTTGGTTGTTGGGTTGGTGTGGATTAAATGTTGTTATTTTGAAACTAACTAAAATAAAAAAAAAAAAATAAAAATAAAAAAAGTTTTTGAAAAAAAAAAAAAAAAAAAAAAAAAAAAAAAAAAATTTGAAAAAATAATGAAATTTTAAAAATTTGGCCCTGAGGTAATTTTAAAAAAATGGAGGTAAATTAATTGGTTGTTTTTTTTTTTTTCAACTGTTTCAAATAGATATTTTTTGTTTTATTGTTTTTTTTTTCATTTATATATTTTTATTTTTACATTTTTATTTTTTTATTATTTCTATTTATATATTTTTTTATTTTTTTTTTCTTAGAATTACATCAATTTATTTAATTATTTATTTTAATAGAAATTTATTTTTATTTTTTAATTTTATTTATTTTTTTTTTTTTTTTTTTTTTTTTAATTACATCAAAATTTTATGTTTCAAATAAAAATTAAAATTAAAAAAAAAAAAAAAAAATTAAAAGATGCCTTTTCAATATTGTAAAGAAAAAAAAACAATTAAAAATTAAATTTGGTAATAAAAACTATTTTTTTGGAATTTTTGACCTTTAGAGTAAGTGATTTTTTTTTTTTTTTTTTTTTTAAAAAATTGAATCTTTTATTTTCTATTAAAATTAACAAAATAAAAAAATAAACAATTTAATTTTGTTAAAATTATTAGAAAAAATTGCTTATAATAAGGTTGTAAGTTTTTTTTTAATAATTTTTTTAATTTTTTTTTTTTTTTTTTGGTTTTGATCACAAATTAATTTCATCTAAAAAAAAAAGTATTATAAATAAATAAAAAACAAAAAAAAAGAATGGATCCAGAATCATTTGGTTTAGATAAAACAGCAATTGAAATTTGTAATAGTTATATGCCAGTATTAGATATCGAACCAAGATTAATTAGAGAAGGTTTTAAATCATTATATGATATTCAAAAGAAACATATTAGTAAAACCAAACAATATCAATTAAATAAAGAGAATGGTGGTAGTTTAATGGATGTTCATTTCTTTTATCCAAATGGTTATGAACAAAATCCAGTCGACCATAAATATAAAGCGATATTTTATATTCACGGTGGTGGTTTTATGGTTGACGGTATTAAAAAATTACCAAGAGAAATTAGTGATAGAACAAATTCAATTTTAATTTATCCAGATTATGGATTAACACCAGAGTTTAAATATCCATTAGGTTTAAAACAATGCTACCAATTATTCACAGATATAATGAATGGCAATTTCAACCCATTCAATGATTTAATCAATGATTCAATTTCAATAGTTGGTGAGAGTTCAGGTGGAAATTTCGCACTTTCTCTACCATTAATGTTAAAATTAAATAATTCAACATTTTTTAAGAAAATTTCAAAAGTTTTAGTATACTATCCAATTACAGATTGCAATTTTGAAACACCATCCTATAATAGATTCTCAGAGAAATTCTATTTAACAAAGGAAGGTATGAAATGGTGTTGGAATCATTATACAAATAATGATTCCGAGAGGGATGAAATCACTTGTTGTCCATTGAAAGCCACAATCGATCAATTAAAAGATTTTCCAGAAACTTTGGTTATCACTGCTGAAACCGATGTCTTAAGTTCTGAAGGTGAACAATTTGGTTTAAAATTATCAAATGCAAATGTTAAAGTTTCAGTTTTAAGAATTTTAAAAACAATTCATGGTTTCGTTTCACTTGACCAAACAAATGATAGTATCGCTTGTAGAGTTGGTATGGATTTATCAATGAACTTTTTAAATAATATCTCAAATAGTTCAATTATTAATGAAAATAATAATAAAACTTTATTACAATTAGTTTAAAAAATAAATAAATAAATAAAAATATATATTATAAAATAAATAAATATTTATATATATATATAATCCAATGATATTACTTGTTTATTTAAATAAAAATAATACTATTTTAAATAATAATAATTATTATTATTATTATTATTTAATTTGTAATTGTACCAGTTCTACATTCATTATTAATACATGGATTACCACCACAATCTCTGGTATAATAGTCACAAATGTTTGAACTTAAATCACAAGAATAAGTTTCACAGAAATTGTTTCTATTGCATTGAGAATCAGTCCTACATGGTACTTTAACTGAACATTCGATTGGTTCATGATAACAACCATATAACATTGAACAAAAATCAGCTGTACAAGGGTCTTTATTTAAAATTAAATTTTAATGTTAGAAAAAAAAAATCTAAATATTAAATTTAAAATTCTTAATTAAAAATACTTACTATTATCATCACAATTCATTGGTCTATATTCACATCCTTTTTCACCACAAGTATCAAGTGTACATGCATCATAATCTGAACAACGAGTTTCATAATGATAACAATCTCCACGGAAATCACAAAAATCAACTGTACAAGGATCTGTTTTGGTTTTTTATTTTTATTTTCATTTTTATAATTAATTAATAAATAATTAATAATTTTGAAAAAAATATTAAAATTTTTATAATAAAAATAAATTTACATACTATTATCGTTACATTTTTGTTCACATGATTGAGTTGGTTCTGGGGGATTTACTGGTGTGTTCACACAACCATATGGACCACAACTATCAATTGTATTATTATTTCCATCATTACAAGTATCAGCAATTTGATAACAACTTCCAGTATTTTCATCACAATGATTGGTATGACAAATATCAACATTACTTTGTGGGCATTTACTTGTTTCAAAACAACCAAACATTGGAGAACAACCAAAAACTTTACAATTTGTATTCATACTTGAACAATTTAATTTTTTACAATTATATAGTGGAGCACCTTTTACAATTGTTAATGTTAAATAAATAATTAAATATAAAATTTTTGTCATTTTTTTTTTTTTTTTAATATATATTTTTTTTTTTTTATATTTTATTATAAAAATATACAAATATTTGATTGTTTGGAAATTATTTAATTAATTTAACAAAACTATTTTTTTTTTTTATAGAAAATTTTTTTTTTTTATTTTTACAAAATTAAAAAAATTTAAAAAAAAATGTTTATTTAATTTATTTATTGATTGCTAGTTTTTAAATAAAAAAAAATATACATTTGTTTAAACTAGATGACCGATTCTATTTTTAGAGAAAATAATGAAAACCAAGGTGTTTTTTTTTTTTTTGTTAAACCACAAAAAAAAAAAAAAAAAAAAAAAACAAAGGCATAATATATTGGGATAATAGGTTTAAAAACAAGTGGGTACCATGAATGATAAATTTCAATTTTGATACCATCACCTTTTTAAAAAAAAAATAATAAAGTGCTATAATAAACCAAGTTTTTAATTTAAAAAAAAAAAAATTTTAAAGTTGATGATTTATATTATATTTATTCTTGAGTTTTTATAAAAATTATATTTCTCTCTTAAACATTTGAATCTACATCTAATTCAAAATCTTTATTATTATTTTGTTGACTTTGTTTCTTTTCAATTTCTTTTTTCTCTTCAATTTCTTTTTTCTCTTCAATTTCTTTTTTTTTTTCTTTTTTTTCTTTTTCTTTTTCTTCAGTATTATTTTCAATTTCACTATTATCATTAATTTTTAATAAATCTAAATTATGACCACGATGATTATTTTTACCAACAACACAATTATAGCAAGCTTTTTCTTTACAATCTTCACAAAATAATAATAATTCTTGAGATGGATGATGATAACAAAATTTATTATCTTTATCAATATTATCATTATAAATATTTTTTGAATCTTTTTTTGGAGGTGATATTCTAATAACAAGTTTCATTAAATAATAAAATCCAATTTGAATAATTCCAGAAACACAACCACTAAAATTTGAAATTGATATAAAATTATCTTTTAAAAAAACACCATATAAACCAAATGCAACACCTGCTAAAATTGATGTTATTGATAATGGTAATGATAATGATCCTGTTGTTCTTTGTTTAAACATTGGATACTATTTTTTTTTTTTTTTTTTTATTATTATATAATAATATATATTAATAAATCAAATAATATATATTAATAAATTAAATAATAAAATAATAAAAAATAATTTGAATAAAAAAATAATAATAATAATATAATTTAAATTAATAATTACAAAATTTAAAACTGGTGAAAAAAAGAATGCAACTAATAAAATTGAAGTTGCCCAACCAAGAATTTTTTGATGCATATCTTTTGGTGCTTGAAAAACCACAATTGCAACAAATGAAACTAAAACTATTAGTTCAATCATTAATGAAACCATAACTTTTCTTTTTACTGCTAAATCTTTACAAGCACTAATAAAAATTAAAATAAAAGCTAAATCGAATAACATTCCAAATGTATTCACTGGTACAATACCTTCAATATCACATATCATTGAATATACAACCCACATCATTGCTTGACTTTTAATTGATTTAAAAATTCCAGTAAGTATTATATTATTATTTTATTTAAATTTTAAAAAAATAAATAAATAAATAAAAAATAAAATAATAATAAAACTTACCCAATCATAAAAACAAATGGATAAATATTAAATTGTCCAACATCTCTTGTTTTCTCAATTTTATAAAAATATGGACTTTTATTTTAATTAAATTTTTATATTAAAATGAAAAAAAAAAAAAGGTGTTAATTATTTATTTTTTGAATACGAAACTCTAAACTTCAAAAAATACCTACACATTTGATAATACTATACACGCTATAAAAACATTTCCTAAAATTTGTGTGGCTAATATTTCTGGTGAATTTGGACCTGCCATAATTTATTTTTTTTTTTTTTAATACTAAAATATAATTATATCCAAATTGAAAAAAAAAAAAAAAAAAAAAAAAGATAAAAAAAAAAATCAAAACAAAAATAATACTGCTTTTGCAATTAAAAGAACTAAAGCCAATGTGATTCGGTGAAAAAAAAAAAAAAAAAAAAAAAAAAAAAAAAAAAATTGTGAAAATAAAAATGAAAATAAAAATAAAAAAACCCCCTCGTTTTGGGAGATCAAAAAAAAAAAAAAAAATCCAGGAAATCTTATTTTAAAAAAATAAATAATTTTAAAAAAAAAAAAGCAAAATTTATTATTTAATTAAATTAACAAAAACAAATAAAATTTTATATTTTTAAAAAAAAAAAAAAAAAAAAAAAAAGGAAGAAAAAATAAAAAATAATTAATGAGGTGTCAAAGTGAATTCATAGAAGGCTGGGAAAAAAAATTAATCCAGATGGGACTTGACCAACCCACCTTAAAAAATATCTTTTTTTTTTTTTTTTTTTTTTAACCAAAATTTAATTAATTTCCATTCATTTTTTGTAGTTGTTTTTTTATTTTGAAGAACAATGAGTAGATAATAAATGTTATATACAAAAAATAGATTTTTATAAAAAAAAATAAACTTTGTAGTTTTTTTTTTTTTTTTAAAAAAATATTTAATTTTATTTATTTTTAGTATAGAAACCCAGAGCTCTCAAAAAATAAAAGAGTTCAAAATTGGTTATTTTAAAAAAAAAAAAAAAAAAAAAAATTTCCAATTTAATCAGATCAATTTTTTTAGTTTTTTTTTTTTTTTAAAAAAATCTATTATATATATGAATATAAAAAAAATCGATTGTTAATAAAAAAACAGAATGATTGCATTCATTTTTATTTTTTATATCATTTTGTTTATTTCAGAGTAATCTTTTTTTTAGTTTTTTTTTTTTAGGTTTTTTTTTTTTTTTTTTTTTTTTTTTATTTTTAAATTATTATAGTTGTTTCATTTTCTAAATATTCTAAAATATCTTTTCTAACAATATTTTAGTATTCATGTTCGTGGCCATCACTATCACTATGATTATCATCACCAAAATTATTTTCATTAAAGTCCTCATCACTATCACAACAACTTCTATTAAATAATCAAATCAACAATTTGCTGTATCAATATAAATATTAGATTTAAATAAAATTAAATTTATATTTGCATTACTCTATCTAATTGAATTTGGTTCCGTTGATAATTTGAATTTTAATAATGACAACCGATTCAAAAAATTATTTTTTTTTTTTTTTTTTTTTTTTTTTAATTAAAAAAAATTATATTTTTAAATTTTATAATAGTTAATTTCATTATAATAAAACCGATAATCACAAATATAATTAAAATCCAAATCAATAATAACAAATATAATTAAAATTTAAATAAAACCAAAATCTGAACAGCCAGGCTTTTTTTTCTTTTTTATGTATTTTCAGAAAATAATTATCGTTGACTTTTTCATCAACTATTTTTCCGATGCCAAAAAAAAAATTATTTCAAATAAATCACCACTACCAGGCTTCTTGAACGATGGATTTATTTTTTTTTTTTTTTTCTTTTTTTTTTTTTATTTGCATTCTTTTTTTTCCGAGCTAGTTCTTTTGGAAAAAAGATTTATTTTAATAAAAGTGAAGCAAAACAAATTATTTTCCAAACTGTTGTGATTTTATACAAAAACGCATGTTGAATTCGAAAAAAAAAAAAAAAAAAAATTAAAAAAATGGTATAACCAAACCTATAAAATTTAAAATTTTCACATCTCGTCTTTTAACACACAAAATCTTTTTAACCAGATTTTTTTTCTTTTTCTTTTTTTTTTTTCTTTTTTTTCTTTTTTATTTTTTTATTTTTTATTTACGAACGGCACAACTTAGTGAAAATAATAAAAAAAAAAAAAAAAAAAAAAAAAAAATTTTAAAATAATAAAATTTTATTTATTTAATAAAATAAAAATGGATTTATTATTTTTTAAAGTTTATCAAAACCAATATTTAAGGGTAAAAATATTTGGTGAAATAAAGAAAGAAAATGTTTTATTAAACTATCAAACTTATAATTATTATGAGATTACATTAGATGTTATTATCAATAATAAAAATCAAAACTTATTACAAGAGAAAGTAAAGGATCATATTAAACATCTCGATGATAATAGTAGAGAACCATTGGAGAAATATTTTTTTCATGTCGATATTAAAAAATTAATACAATGGAAGGATTTAGATTTTGAAATCTTTAAATTAATCTTATCAATGAAATCAGTTCATTCACATTTATCCAATCAAAATTTAAAAGATTTAATGGATTATTATCAATTAATAGTTATTAAAAATGGTAAAAACATGGAAATGTTGAATTTATTTTTAAATGATTTTATTATTCCAACATTAGATAAAGAAACATTTTCACAAAACAAAAGAAGAAAATTGGAAAATAATCAACAACAACAACATCAATCTTATCTACAAAGTGAACATCCATTTTTGGGTGATTATTCAAATTTTTGGTCTCGAGTGTTGGAATCAAGTGAATATGGATATGCTGAGAATTTCACAAAAATGTCAATGGATATGTTTACATATTTATTTGTAAATGAAGGGAATAGAACTGCAGGAGATCGTCACGATTCAAGAGAATTTTATTTAAAGATAGCCTCTCATTCCTTAGACAATTACATTGGTGTTGAAATGTCAGATGAAGCTTTATATATGGCAACGGCATTCTTTTGTTTTGCACTGTATACACCACACGATCTCTCTACTTTAATAAATAAATCAATTGAATTAAACAATTTAAAAATGGTTAAATATTTAATTTCAATGTTCTCAGTTAAAATAAGTTCTGGTCAAATCCATAGATACCCTGAACAACTTTTATTTATATTTGGTTATTATATTCCAATTGGAATAATCAAACAGTTTACCATTGATATCAATAAATTCAACTCTAGTGATATTTTATTTCCACTTTATCAAGTTTTAATTGAATCGGTTTTTGTTGATGAAAAATATTTCCAGAATTATAATTCCACAATCCGTGTCAGAGGTCCAAGATATTTTCAATATGCTTTGGATTCGATAGAAAGAAATAACGCTCCCCTATCACAAATTAATTCAAACATTATTTGCTCATATGAATGTATTGAAAATACCGACTCCATATTATTGTCAAACGAATTAATGCAGAGGGATTATTATAAATCAAGAGTACTAAATGAAAATCCAAATATCTTCTGTAGGTATTTAGAAAAGTTTAGTTTCGACCCTCGAAGATTATTTATAATCATTAGTCTTGGTTATGAAACAATGGTATCTACTGTGTTCAATAAAACCCTTGTCATGTCACCATCTGCTGATGTTCAACTTTCTCGAGAATATCGTATCTTTTTCTCGGAAGTATTTAGAGAATCCATGTCAATTGACAACGATGACAATTGGAAGCAATACCTCTTTGAGTTATCTTTGCCAGCTACCAATAATATATTCTCCGCAAAAAACCTCTCCTCTTCAATATTATGTCGAATAATGGGTCCAATAACCAATCCACCAAAAGATAGAACTAAAAGAGCTTTGTTTTTATTCCATCTATCAAGGATTAAAAATTTCAATGAAACAAGAAATTTAGGACTTGAGGTTTCCCTTTCATCAGACAATACATTCTCTAAAAACTCCATCGGTTTTTTAGCAGATGATCGAGAATTTAAAGATGATTTTTGTTCTTGCCTCTATTTAGTTTCCCAACACTTTTTTAATTATCATTTAAATTCTGAAAAGGAAATCCATAAAGCTCAGAGAATCCCAGAAAGAGATAGATCCAAATCAATTGCAGAAACTGAAAGAGCAGACCCTTCACCGCCTAATATGATTCGTGTTAAAAAGCTACTTGGTTTCCTTACACATTTATTCGAATATCGACCTTCACTAGACGAAACAGTCCATTCATCCAATGATGGTGATGGTGATGGTGATGGTGATGGTGATGGTGATGGTGATGGTGATGGTGATGGTGATGGTGATGGTGATGGTGATGGTGATGGTGATGGTGATGGTGATGGTGATGGTGATGGTGATGGTGATGGTGATGGTGATGGTGATGGTAATGTTGATGGTGATGTTGATGGTGATGATGGTGATGGTGATTGTTATGATGATGATTATGATGATGGTGATGGTGATGGTGATGGCTATGATGATTATGATGATGAAGATTCTACCGATCTTTTGTTTGTTGGTGACGACCAAAATGCAAATATTCTAAATGAAACCTCAAATCAAGAATTGGCCAAATATCCAATGGGTTAAAAAAATTACTTTTTATTAAATTGGGGGCGACTATAATTTGTTTTGGACAGATAATAAAGGTCCTCATATTACAATTGATTTTAAAACTGATGGTGAAAAATTAATCCATTAAAAGTTTACGATTATACAATTTAAATTGCTTTAATATTTACATAAATAATAAATAAATAAAAATTTTAAAAATATATATAATTTGATTTTTATTTTTTTTTATTTTCAGTCTTTTTCTTTTTATTTTTTTTTTATTTATTTTTTTTTTTTATTTATTTGTTTTTTATAATTATTAATTTATCTTATTAGTTTACCAATATAAGACATTTTGAAAACTTTAAAATCAAAGTTTGAATTCATTTTAACGATACCAGTATTTTCATCAGTAAGAATGAAAAGATTACCACTTTGACCACATAATTTACCTTTAACAATGACGACACGATCTTTTTTAGCTGGTGGAACCAAATTGAGTTGAGATTGTGAAACATTATCAATTACTTCTTTGGTGTCTAACATTTCAACTCTAACGGTTGAATCAGAGAGATTATCTAAAACTACGGCATGTTTACCAGAATCCTTAAAGACTACTTCAATCTTTGTACCAGACCAATATTGTGGTTCAACTTCTTCGTCATGATCTTCACTTGAGTTTGGAGTTGCGGGTGTTTGTGGATTATGTGGTGTGTATGGTGATGAAGGAATTTCATGTGGTGTATAATTTGACATATAGGATGGTGTTGGATTTGGATCATTACCATAACCCATTGAAGGAGTGGAACGATCATATGGTGTATAGTTTGGATCACTTCTATTGGAACCATCCAATGGGGTATTTGGTGTGTAAGGTGAGTACAAACTATAATTTGTACCTGGTGTAGTACCACTGCTATAATCGTTTCCATTATGGCTACCACTATCTCTACCACCACCACTACTACTATTATTATTACTACTACTACCGCTACCACTACCACTACTACTACTTGATGAAAAGTAATCCGATGATTCACGCATACTCCAAGGATCTGAATGACTTGAACGAGCAGGTGTATTCATACGCATTGGAGTTTGAGAAGGATCTTCACGCATTGGTGTTCTACTGGCATTGTAAAGTTGATCCCAATCATTGGTTTGTTGTTGTTGCATTTGTTGACGTTCATTTGGTAAGGCGATATCGGTTTTTAAAACATTAATTTTTTTTGAATTGGTTTGAAGTTCAACTTGAACCATGGTATCTGTACATTCTTTAACAATACCAACATATCCTTTCCAAGATCCTTTCTTAATGGTAACCACTTTATGAAGTGGTGAATCTTCTCTACCACGACCACCTCTACCTCTACCTGAATTATTATAACCACCTCTACCTCCACCTCTACCACCTTGTGAAGAGTGCTGTTGTTGTTGCTGCTGCTGCTGTTGTTGTTGTTGTTGTTGTATATTAGATTGTTTATTTTTATTACCACCCAAAAGTGAACAATATTGAGTTCTTACTACAAATACACCACCATTCTCAAATATATCTTTACTTTTTATGAATAAAAAGTTTCTAGATATGTGAAGAATTGTACCCTGTTTACCTTTGTAAGCTCCATCCACCACTTCAATTAAATCACCAGAGGTGATTGTGTTATGATGTGCATCCAATGTTGTGAATGATTTATTTCTTCTCTTATTTCCAACCTCTTGTAATTTAACTGTGCTAACATTTGAACTCTCATCCAAAACCTTGAATGAATCTCTTTCCACTTTTATAATAACACCCACTTTATGTGGTCCAATTTGAACTAAATCATGTAATTCATAATTACCCAACTCTAAACGACCAGTTGCTACTTCTGTACACTCTTGTAAATCTTGAGGTTTAACTTTAATCTCTGACATTGTCAAATCTGATAATAAAACGACCTGTAAATCATCTACTCTTAACACCATACCTGTTTCACCTTCATATCTACCTCCAATTGCTTTAACATGATCACCAACTTTAAAATATTTTTGTAGTTCATATGGTTTGAATGCAAATAAATCCTAAAAAAAAAAATATTAAAAAAAAAAATATTAAAAAAAAAAAATTAAGAGTTAATATAAAATCCATATAAAATTTTAAATAAATAATAAATCATTTTTACCTTAATTTGTTCATCAATTGGTAAAATTAAAACTCTATCTTCTTCAACAGACTCTACAATTGCCATTAAATTTTTAAGATCACCTTGAATAACTTTTACAGTATCACCTTTTGCAAAATGAGTTGATTTTGTTTGAAGACGTGGTAAAATTGGAACAGAGGAAATTTCTGCTGAAATATTTTCAATTGGTTGACCTTCTTCATCCATTTGAACTTCACCTCTATCTTGAAACTTTTGTAACTCCTCTAATGATGGTACAACACCATCGATATTCACTGATGCTACTCTAAAAACTTTATGAAGGAAACCATCTTTATATTTGTCACCATTTAGAATATAGAATAAACCACTTAGGGTAGTTGATTGATTGAGTGGTATTTTCATTTTCTCCACCTCATCGGGATTGAAAAATCTAGCTTGAGGACGAGTTCTTTTTCTCTTTGGTGTTGCAACAGCTTTATCTATTCCATTACTACCGCCAGTTCCACTACTACCTCCTCCACCACCACCTCCACCTCCACTATTATTAATATTATTTTTATTATTATTATTAATATTATTATTATTAATATTATTATTATTTGGATTATTATTATTATTTGGATTATTATTATTTGGATTATTTTTATTATTGTTATTATTATTATTTTTATTATTATTATTTGGATTATTATTATTATTATTTTTATTATTATTATTATTCTTATTATTATCATTTGGATTATTATTATTTGGATTATTATTATTTGGATTATTTGGATTATTATTATTTGGACTATTATTATTTGGATTATTATTATTATTATTTTTATTTTTATTATTATTATTCGCCTTATTTTCTTTTTCTTGTAATGATTGTGCTATAGATGGTAAATCTAAACGTGGAATCAATTTAACTGTGACACGTGATTTTGATGGATCATAAGAGATGATTTGACCAATATCGGCCTTATATTTTCCTAATCTAATACGAACCCAACCACCCTTTTGAAGGTCGACATTCTTTTTGTTGGCAGAAATTACTTCTATGATATCTTTGAGTGGTGTGATGACTGGTGTGAATGAAACCAATGATGTCATACCTTTAATGGCCTGTCTAACGTGAACCTCTCTTTCTGCCTCTACATAAACGTAACCCGATAGATGATGTGGTGCCATAACCGATTTAATGAGTACATGATCGTTTGGATTATTGCTGTTTCTATTGTTTAACATCTTTTGCATCATTGATGCAACGAATAGTTTCTCTTCACCAACACGGCATTTCAAACGCCAATAACTTTGTTTTGGTAAATCCTCATCATAATCGCCTTCATCATCATCATATCCATAATCTTCATTGTCTGCATACTTTTGTACCTTTTGAAGTATATTACTTAATCCATTATCTCTTTCCCTTAATGAACTATAGGCTTCTCTATCTTTTTTCATTTGTTCACTACTAAGTTGTTCGAAACCATCTTCGGCTTCACCTTCATCCTCTTCATAATCATCCTCTGCATCATCTGCTTCTGCTTCTTCTTCAAAAAAATCATTCTTTGATTTCTTGGAACTTCTCCTTGATGACTCTTCATCTTCTTCACTATCATCATATTCTTCTTCTTCATCATCAAAATTTTCTTCTTCTTCATCATAATTTTCATCATCTGAATGTGCCATTTTTTATTATTTTATAATAAAATTTTTATTATTATTATTTTTATTTTTATTATTATTATTTATTATTATTATTATTATTATTATTATTATTATTATTATTATTTTTTTTATTACTATTTATTATTATTATTATTATACTATTATTTTATTATTATCTCCTTGTATATTATAGGATTTAAAATTTCTATTTTAAATCCTAATTTTTTTTTTTTTTTTTTTTTTTTTTTTTTTTTTTTTTTTTTTTTTGTGGGTAAATATAAATTTATTATTAAAACTTTTTTTTTTTTTTTTTTTTTTTTCTCTCCTTTCTAATTCTTCTTATAACTATATATTTGTATACACGCTTTGTTGCTTGATTTTTAGCAAAATGAAATGAGTTTGGTAAATAATTTCAAAAATATAAAAAAATTAAAAAAAAAAAAATTAAAAATAAAAAAAAAATTAAAAAAAATTTCAAAAAAAAAAAAAAAATTTTTTTTTTTTTTTTATATTATCAAATTCATTTATGGCATGGCAGAGATATTTGATACAGCGCTAAAAATAAAAATAAAAAAAAATAAAATAAAAAAAATAAAAAAAAAAATAAAAAAAAATTAAGCCAAAAAAAAAAAAAATAATAAAAAAATTATAGATATATATATATTTTTTTTTTTTTTTTTTTTTTTTTTTTTTGAACGTATAAAAATAAAAAAAAAAAAAAAAAATAAAAAAAAATTAAAAATATAAAAAAATAATAATAATAAAAAACTAATAAACCAATTTTATTTATTTTACATTTCTTTTTATTTATTTAAAATTTTTTTTTTTTTTTTTTTTTTTTTTTTAATAATATTAAATTTAAGAAATAAATTTAAACCTTTTTCAACCACATGTTGTTGGTGGGGTTTTATTATTATTTTTAAATAAAGTTTGATAAGATTCAATAGTTTTCTTGAATTCAACTTCATTATTTTGACATTGATAAATTTTTGCAATATCCAAAATGAGATCAGCTAAATGAATGAAATCATTACCATGTATTTGTTTCCAGATTGCCAAGGATGCATTATATAATTGAATGGATTTATCATAATCAGTGGTGGTAATATAAAAATAACCCAATCCCAACAATGCAGCTGCTAATTCTTCTTGGTTTTTATTTTTCTCTGCTGCCTCTAAAGCCTTTGTTAATTTTTCACCTGCAACTTTTTGATTTTTTCCAATTGATTGCATACCAGTAATCATTAATAGTGTTGCTGTGCTTGGAATTGGTGTATTCTCTCTTGAACCTTCATCAATTTTAGATAATTTCTCTAATAATCTAACAGGTGATAATATACTTGGTTTATTATATTGTGGTGTTGAGGTTGGTGTTGGTGTTGGTGTATTATTTGTTGTTGACATTTTATTAAATTTATTTTCCTATTATTTTTTATATATTGAATAATTTATTTTTATTAAATATTATATTTATTGTGTGTGAGAAATTTAATTTTTTTTTTTTTTTTTTTTAATGAAAATTAAAAAAAAAAAAAAAAAAAGAAAAAAAAAAAAAATTAAAAAAAAAAAACAACCCAATTTTTTTTTTTTTTTTTTCTATTTTAAGGTTATGAAATTAATAGCATATCATTGATTAATATTCTAAGTAAAAAATAAAAATAAAATAATAATGATAATTAAAAATTAAAATAAAACCAATATAGTTAATTTAAAAAAATGTTTATAAAAATAAAAATAAAAAAAAATAATATAAAAAAAAAAAAAAAAAAAATATTAATAATATAGATAAAAATAAATAAAAATATAAATAAAAATATAAATAAAAATATAAATAAAAATAAAAATAAAAATAAAAAGAAAAAAATATAAAATTTAAATAATTAAACAAATTATTTTTTATAAAAACGAAATAAATAACGAGACCAAAAACATTGTTTTTTACTTTTTTTTTTTTTTTTTTAATTTTTTTTTAATTTTTTTTTTTTGCTTTTTTTAAAATTTTTTTTTTTTTTTTTTTTTGTTATCGGCAAAAACAAATGTATGTGTACACTTTTTTATTATTTATATATTTTTTTTTTTTTTTTTTTTTTTTGTCTGTCTATATTGTTTTTATTAAAATGATTAACTTCAATATTTGCCCTGAGAATCGTCATGCGGAAATACTTATACCATTAAATGATTTTTAAAAACATTTTGACAACAAATAATATATAACTACTTTTTTTTTTTTAAAAAAAATTTCAATTGTTCTAACAAAATTTTATTTTTTTTTTTAAAAAAAAAACCAAATATATTTTAGGATTCCTTTTTGATAACTTGATTGACTGTTTATTTGATAATTTTCAAAAAAAATCTATTTCAAAGCTCCCCAAAATCTGGATGACTCAATTCTTAAAAATAAATAAAAAATATTTTGATTTTTTTGGAATTTTAAAAATTTTTTTTTTTTTTTTTTTTTTTTTTTTTTTTTTTTTTTTTAAAAATTTTTTTTTTTTATATTTAATTTTTTTTTTTTATTTTTTAATTTTTATTTTCACAATATTTCACAAAGATATATTTAAATTTTATTAAATAAATATGGCAAGCACAAGTAATAGAAATTTCTTTTCATCAAATATGACCCAAATACCAATGGATGAAAAGATTAGAATCGCATTACAATTTAATAATCTTTCTCAAAGTACCAAACAAACATTAACCAAAGTATATTGTGCATTGGCAATTGGAATTTTAACAGCAACAGTTGGTGTTCTCTTTTCAATGTTCATTTATAGACCAGGCTTTTTAATGACTTTACTTTTAGTTATTGGGAGTGCCATTCTATTTGCAACAACACCAAGAACTCAAGATTATAAAACTCAAGTTAAAAGATTCACTCTTTTCAATTTAGTAACTTTTGTTACTGGTATGTCATCAAGTGGTTTAATTGAATTGTATATGGATATTAATTCATCGTATGTATTATTATTTAAATTTAAAATTTAATTTATCATAATAAATAACTAACATATAAATTTTAATTTTAATTTTTTTTTTTTTTTTTTTTTTTTTTTTTTTTTTTTTTAATAGTATTGTTCTTAATGCATTTATGGCAACATGTGGTATTTTTATATCATTTACATTATTCTCATTATTAACTAATAAGAGATTATATATTTTCATTGGTAGTAGTTTAGCATCATTATCAATTGGTATCTTTGTATTGGCTCTTACTAGACTATTTGGAGGATACAGCGAACCATTGGATCAACTTTTCATTTTGGCAATTTTAGCAAGCTCTGTTTTGTTCATCATTTTTGATACACAAATAATGGTCCACAGAATAGAAAATTTAGGTGAAAAAGATGTCTTATTCCATGCCTTTATTCTCTTTTATGACTTTGTTGATCTCTTTAGAGTCATTTTAAAGATTTTAGCAAAAAAAGAGAATAAAAACAATAATAAATCAAGAAGATAAAATAAAATAAAATAAAAGTTATTTTTAATTTGTATAAATATCATTTAAAAAAATCAAAAAAAAGATTTTTTTTTTTTTTTTTTTTTTTTTTTTTTTTTTTCTCCCATATTTGGTATTGGTTTTTTTTTTAAAAAAATAAAAAAAATAAAAATGAAAATAAAAAAATATTAAAAAAGAAAATAAAAAAAAAACAAAACAGTAACTTTAATAAATAAAATTAACTTTGAGGCCAAGGTTAAGTTTTAAAAATTCATTTAATTTCCAAAATTATTAACTTATAAAAAAGTTAATAAGAAAAAAAAAAAAAAAAAACAATTTTTAATTTTTTTTTTTTTTTTCCACAATAAAATTTTTATAAAAAGGGAACTAACCGTAAAAATTAAGGGCCCAAAAAAGGGACCCCAACAACAACCGGTTTTTTTTTTTTTTTTCCAAATTTTTTTTTTTTTTTTTCCAAATTTTTTTTTTTTTTTTTTTTTTCAAAAAATTTTTTTTAAATTTAAATTAAAAATTTAAATAAAAAAATTTTTTTAAGGGAATTAAAATTTCAAAATAAGGGAAAAACCCTTTTTTTCATTTTTAAAGTAAATAATTAATTTTTTTTAAAAAATTTTATTTTAATTTAAATTTATCCTAATATCAACTTTTTTTTTTTTTTTTTTTTTTTTGGGGTTAAAGAAAATAGCAATAATTATAATAAAATATCAATATCAATAATATCAAAATTATAATAAAAGCAATCAAAATCAATAATATCTTTTTTTTATTTTTTTATTTTTTTTAATTTTTTAATTTATATTATTTTTTTTCCACCCAATCAAACCCCCACCTTTTTTTATTTTTTTAATAATTTTTTTTAAATTTCATTATTTTTTTTTATTTTTTATTTTTTTTTGTGGAAATTTAGAAATTGAATTTAGTTGTATATCATTTCGATAACATACCAAATAATAATAATAATAATAATAATAATATAATAGTAGTAATAATAATAATAATAATAATAATAATAAAAATAAATAAATAAATAAAGTAAACATTCTTTCCATACAAATTTTTCTATTTTTATATTATCATATTATTATTTATTTATTATTTTATTTTTACCATTTGTATATGTATGTAATTCAACCACCAATTTTTTTTTTTTTTGGTTTATTTTAATTTTTTTTATTTTTTTCTTTTTTATTTTTTTTTTTTTTAATTTAAATTTTCTATTTCAAATTGCAACCAATTATAGAGAATTTCAAAATTTTGTTTTAAAAAAAAAAAAAAAAAAAAAAAAAAAGGAAATAAAAAAAATTTTGTATACACAATATTAACACTAACATAAATTTTATTATTAGTTTTATAAATTTGAAATAATATTGAAAAAAAAAAAAAATAAAAAAAATAAAATAAATAAATAAATAAATAAATAAATAAATAAATACGTTGTAAATCAAATTCTTTAATAATACTAGTAATAATAAATAAAAATAATAATAAATAAAAATAATAATAAATAAAAATAAGAATAATAGTTTTATAAAAAAAAAAAAAAAAAAAAAAAAAAAGATATAAAATGAAAGCATTAATTTTAGTTGGTGGATTTGGTACACGTTTAAGACCATTAACATTAAGTAAACCAAAACCAATTGTAGAGTTTGCTAATAAAGCGATGATTTTACATCAAATTGAAGCACTTTGCAAGATTGGTGTAAATGAAGTTGTATTGGCAGTAAATTATAGACCACAATTAATGTCACAATATTTAGAACCATATGAAAAGAAATTAGGAATCAAAATATCATATTCACATGAAACCGTACCATTAGGTACTGCAGGACCATTGGCATTGGCAAGAGATTTATTAAATGACGGCGAACCATTCTTTGTATTAAACTCTGATATCATTTGTGATTTCCCATTTGCAGATCTCTTGGCTTTCCATAAATCTCATGGTGGTGAAGGTACAATCATGGTAACCAAAGTTGAAGAACCTTCAAAATATGGTGTCGTTGTTTATAAAGAAGAAAATGGTCAAATCTTAAAATTCGTTGAAAAACCTCAAGTCTACGTTGGTAATAAAATTAATGCTGGTGTTTATATTTTTAATCCAACAATTTTAGATAGAATTCAAGTAAGTTTTTATTATTTATTTATTTGTTTTTTTAAAAAAAAAAAAAAAAAAAAAAAAAAAAAAAAAAAAAAGTGTTTAAATAATTAATTTTTTATTTTTT
The DNA here is from genome assembly GCF_000004695.1 of Dictyostelium discoideum AX4. NCBI lineage: Eukaryota > Evosea > Eumycetozoa > Dictyosteliales > Dictyosteliaceae > Dictyostelium > Dictyostelium discoideum. Next base: position 482,732 of record NC_007091.3, read on the forward strand.
TTTTTTATTTTTTATTTTATTTTATTTTTTTTTTTTTAATAATTATTTTTATAAATTAAAAGCCAAAACCAACATCAATTGAAAAAGAGATTTTCCCAGCAATGGCAGCAGATAGTCAATTATATTGTATGCAATTGGAAGGATTTTGGATGGATGTTGGTCAACCAAAAGACTTTTTATCAGGTATGGGATTATATTTAAATTCATTAAAGTCAAAACAACCAGAACTCTTAGCTACTGGCAATGGTATTATTGGACCAGTTTTAATTGATCCATCATCTGTCATTGAACCAGGTTGTTTAATTGGCCCAAACGTAACAATTGGTCCAAATTGTGTTATTCAAGAAGGTACTCGTTTAGTTAATACAACAGTTTTAGAGGGTACTACAATTGGTAAAAACTCTTGGATCAAATCTACTATCATTGGTTGGAACTCTTCAATTGGTAAATGGGTTAGAATGGAAAATACCTCTGTTCTCGGTGAAGATGTTCATGTTTCTGATGAACTTTACATTAATGGTGGTAAAATTTTACCACATAAATCAATTACTTCTTCAATACCTGAACCTGAAATTATTATGTAAATCAATCAATCAATAAATCAATAAATCAATCAATCAATCAAAAAAAAAAAAAAAAAAAAAAAAAAATATATATAAAAATATAAAAAATATAAAAAAAGATTTTTTTTAAAAAAAAAAAAAAAAAAAAAAAAAAAAAAAAAAAAACAGATCATTTTGTTTTTTTTTTTTTTATAAATCTCCAATTCCCATTTCTTCTTTTTTCCAAAAATAGATTCAGTAGTAAAAATATAGTATAATAATAATAATTTAAAATAATGTTTTTTTTTTTAATAAAATTTTAGTATCCATTTTTTTTTTTTGTAAAAATCATTACATCACCTATTTTATTTTATTTTTTTTTTCATTTTTTTTTTTTCTCTGAATTTCAAAAAATAATATTTGGGTGTCAATTAAAAAAAAAAATCATAGTAATTTTTTTTTTTTTTTTTTTTTTTTTTTTTTTCATAATTTCATTTATTTTTTTTTTTTTTATTTTTTTATTCAATTTCTTTATTTTATTTTATTTTATTTTTTTTTATTAATATCCATTTTATTTATTTTTTAAATATAATAATAATAATAATAATAATTGATGATGGCATCACCATCATCTAGGTTATTAAAATTTATTACAAATGGAAGTAAATTACATTCAGCAAAAAATAATAATATGATTAAAAATAAGAATATAATATCACCAACAATAACAAAATTATTTTCAACATCAAAAATTTCAAATGAAATTGGTAATATTAGAAATTTTAATAATAAAATATCAACAAATTTAATCAATTCAAATATAAATACAAAACCATTTTTTGAAATACCAAAATTATTTGAAAAGAAATATTATTCATATATACCACCAACATGGGAAGAAAAAGATAAGGAAAAACAATTCAATTCCATAACATCCACTAGGGAAGAGGGAGGAGATAACGAAGAATCCAATAGAATGGGTAATGGTAGTATAAAGGATGCAATCGTTTGGGTCAACCATTTATATCCAATCAAAGTGAGTAGATTAGATTTCAGATCATTATTCTTTCATATACCGATTACAAAGAAATTGAATTCACTATTTCCAAATGATGTAAAGATAATATCAATTGAAAAGCGTATTAAAGAGGGTGGTGCTTATATACATTTTCAATATGATTCATCGAATCCAGAATATAAATCAATCGAAATGGTAATGTCAAAACTTAAATCAATATTTGCTCAAGAGAAAAAACATTTTCATTTCGCTTCAAGACCAGCAAAATGTAAATTGGTATATGGTAGACCTTTTGTCGAGGATATAGATTATCGATTCCCTTCAACAACTTTGAAAATCACTTTCAAAGGTTCAGAAATGTCTCCAGATGATTTATTTCGTTTAATGAGACCCTATGGTCATATCAAAGATATTCATTACTCTTCACCAATACCTTCAAAAGATGGTCCAAGACAAGCTACAATAACTTTTAAACGTATGGAAGGTGCAATTGCAACTAGAAATTGTTTACATAATAAATATTTCCCTGAATTTAATACATCATTATATATGGATTATGAACAATTAATGGTAATTATATATATATATATATAAATATAAATTAATATATTTTTAAAAATATATTTTTATTAATAATTTATTATTTATTATTTATTATTATTATTATTATTATTAGCGTATTAATAAATTAAAAGAACAATTTTCAAAACATCCAAAAATTATGATACCACTATTAGGTATTTTAGCAACATTATTAACATTATTATTATTTAATCCATTAAGAGAATATTTTATAAATAAGAAATTATCATCACCATGTTATTTTGGTGAACAAGAGGAAGATGATTGGCAAGAAAGATCAGAACAAAAGGTATTACAAACTCATTTTAATTTTCCACCAAATTCAATCGTGATGATATCAGCACCTAAAGGATCTGGTAAATCTTCATTGATCGATAAAGTTCTAGAGAATAGAATCAATACATTATTGATCGATTGTAATCAAGAGGTTAATAACAACGATGAAGAGTTTATTGAATCATTTAGTAAAGATATTGGATTTTCACCATCCTATAGTTTATATTCATCATTTGGTAGTGTTATCGATGCAATTATACCAACTGGTAAAGGTGCATTTCATTCCACAACAAACTATCAAATGCAAACCATTTTAAAACTATTGGATGAAGTGTTGGCAAAGAAAGCAAAACAATTCCCAGTGGACCCTCATCAACCTTATGAATATCCATTGATTGTAATAGATGGTTTCTTTGGTATGATTCAAGCTATGGAATCAAAGGAAAAAGCAAATATCATCATGGATTCAGTCATTCAATGGGCCATCACTAGCACTCAAAGGGGTCATGCTCATGTGGTATTCTTATCTTCAGATTCATTCGCTGGTGATATCATAAAGAAATATTTGGATAATAGAGGTGGTGGTCAAATTTCAACCATTCAATTGGGTGATGTTCAACCATCAATGGCAATCAATTACATAAAGAAAAGAATTGGACCAAATACACCAATCACTCAACACGATATGGAATTGGTAGTCGATAATTTAGGTGGCCGTTATTATGATCTAAATGTATTGTCTCAACGTATGATTGCCGGTGATAGTGTTGAACGTGCCCTCTCCAATATGATCTCAAAGGCAGTCAGTGAAATTCGTGCCGAAGGTTTTGGTTTATCAAAACGTAATGATGATTCAAAAATAGGTGGTACTAAATTAAAATGGAGTCGTCCACAACTTTGGGAAACTATTAAAAAAATAGCTGAAAATGATTTCGTTAGTTATGATGATCTTTTATTCAACGTTTTCTTGGGTGATGAATCCTCTTTAAATAATTTAATCAGTAGTAATCTATTACGTTTTCAAAATGTTGATAATGAAAGAAAAGTAACCGCTTATTCTCCCCTATATTGTTCAGCTTTCAAACAAATGGTAAACGATTTGGAATTCAATGTTGGTATGGATGTTTTAGTACAAAAAGCAAGAATCGAAGAAGAGTTATCAAAATTATCAAAAGTTGAAGATGAATTATTAAAAATTAAAAATTTAACTTCAAAAAGTTGGTTCGAACCTTTATCAATTAAAAAACGTCGTATCCTCTTGGAAGATAAATTAAAAGATCATGTAGCTAAAATTGAACATCGTGAAAATATCCTAAAAAAACATTCATTATTTCAAAAATTCTTACGTGAAGAACAAATGATTCAAATGGAATTAATTAAAAAACAAAGGGAACAATCAAAATTTGAAAGACAACAACAACAATTATTACAACAACAACAATTACAACAACAACAACAACAACAACAACAAGGGTCAATTTAAATTAAATAAATTTTTTATTTTATTTTTTTTATTTTACTTTATTGGTTTAAAATTGTTATTGATATTTGTGTTTGAACATTTAATTGTTTTAATAATTCAATATGAGTATTTAAATAATTTGGATTTATTCTTTTGCATGTTTTTGAATAGATTTGAATTATTGTTGATATTCTATCAACAAATTTCTTATTATCAAAATTAAAGTTATTTATCATTGTAATTATATTTATAAAGAATTCAGGATTTAAAGTATTTGAAATGTTTTTAATGATTAAATTTGAGAAATCATCATTTTTGCATTCAGAAATTTGATAAATTGCATCAATTAATACTGAATTTAATTTCATAATATATGGTTCAACCAATTCATTCTTTTCACCACTATTATTATTATTATTATTATTATTATTATTATTATTATTATTATTATTATTATTATTATTATTATTATTATTATAATTAATATAGTTTGAAAATATACTAATTGTAATTATTTCTTTTAATAAATTAATATGGTTTAATGATTTTGACTGTTTTTCATTGAATTTAAATAATAGTTGTGGTGTTTGACGTAACCAATAGTTTGATAAAAGTGATAATGTTCTTGGGATTACTGTGAATTCTATATAGTTATTATCTCTTTTATTACTATCGTTGATATAGGAATTGGTTTTATTAAATGGACTTAAATAATGTGATATTATTATTGAGGTTAATAATGATGAAAAATCAAATGAGTTTGATGGTAAATTCTCAAAATTATTTGAAGATTCATTCAAAATTAAATGATCATTTATTAATATATCTAAAAGTTTAATTGATATATAAAAAATATCAACTTTTACTTGTTTTTCATTTTCTTTTTTTATTTCCATTTCTATTTCTATTTCTCTTTCTGTTACTATTTCTATTTCTGTTTCTATTTTTGATTCTGATTCTGATTCTGATTCTGATTTTGATTCTATTTCTGATTCTGTTTCTGTTTTTATATTATTATTATTATTATTATTTATATTATTTATATTATTTATTATTTGATTTAGTAATTCTGTTATTGCTGTTGTTGGTTGATTGGCAAATTCTATTATCCAATCATAAGTTAATTGTAATATATTATACAGTCCTAAACTAATTGAGAGTGATAATATTGAACCTAGAAATTCAATGATATTCTTTAAATTTTTTTTTTTTTATAAAAAATTAGTTTGTTTTTCTTAATTAAACATGATTAAGTTTTTTTTTTTTTTATTATATATTACTTACATTTACAATAGTTGATGATATGTTTTCAATTTTTATTAAAGAAAGTAGTGAATTAAATAATTGATTTTTGTTCCCATTTTTATTGAAATACTTTGAAAAGAATAAAATTGATGATAATCTATCTGATGGACCAAGATGATCATTGATTGATACTATATAAATAATTTCTATAAAATCTATTGAATTTTATTAGTAATTAATACATTATCAATATTAATAATAATAATCCAAATAATAATAATCCAAATAATAATAATCCAAATAATAATAATAATAATAATAATAATAATAATAATAATAATAATAATAATAATAATAATAATAATAATAATAATAATAATAATAATAATAATAATAATTAATTATATACAATACATTCAAATGGTGTTTCATCTTTATAATTTTCATATAGAATATTATATATTGATATAATGAAATAAAAATGATTATTGTAATTGTTATTAGTTGTTATGTATGATTTTAGAATATTAAAAAAATTATCATTATTTTCTTTTTTTTTATTATAAAATTTGAGTATATTATCTTTTAAATTTTTTTTTTGTTTTTGAAAATCTTTGAAAATTGAATTTAAATCATCAAAGTCACAATTATTATTTTCATCTACACTTGGTGATAATGTTGAAAATGATAATAATGATGATAATGGCTTTGGTTGAATATCCAACATCATCATCTCTTCACTAGAAAGAATTTCACCACTTTCTTGTTCTTCATTTTCCATATTGCTTTTTTTTTTTTTTTTTTTTTTCTTTTTCTTTTTCTTTTTTTTTTTTTTAATTGGAACCGGTTTTTATTTTTTTTATTTTCAAAAGTTGTAAATTATTTTTTTTTGAAATTAAAAATTAAAAAAAAAAAAAAAAAAAAAAAAAAATTTATTTTTTTTTAATATTGAAAAAATATTTGGGGTTGAAATTTTCAAATTTTTTAATATGGATTTTATTTTCCTTTTTTTTTTTTTTTTTTTTTTTTTTTTTTTTTTTCCAAAACAATGATTTAATTTTATTTATTTTTAATATGGATTTAGTATATAAAAATAGAACACTCAAAAATACACAAAATGACATAAAATATAAAAAAAAAAAAATCTGAGTCACGATAACATTCATTTTTTTATATATTTTCATTCTTTTTTTTTTTTTTTACATTATCAACAAAACAAATAAATTTACATATAACATATACTATATTTTAATATTAATGCATTAATTATAGAAATAATTTTATATTTTAATAATAGGATTTATATTTATTTATATAAATCCTCTTTCATTGACTAACGTGCCAAAGAGTATATATTTAGTTCTTTTTTTTTTTTTTTTTTTTTTTATTTACCCGTCAAAAGATACAAACTTTTTTTTGGGTGAAACTGGTATACATATTGGCCATTCATCATTGTCGGAAGAAGAACTCTGCTTTTCTTATTTATTTCGTTCAACTTCAAAATCTTATGTAGGTGATTCAGTTTTAGATTTCTTTGTATCTGATTTCCTTTATACCGCTTTTCCAGATCATCGTTCTCTTTTAGTTAGAATTTCCAATCTATCATCAATTAGTAGAAAACTTAATTTACCTCCAACTCTATCAAAAGGAATTCATGATACATTACCACTAATAAAACTGGGTGATTATTTGGAATCTTTTATTGGGTGTTGATGCCACTCAAACATTTGAAAATACAAAATCTTTGGTTCATAAGTATTTAGATTTAAGAACTGATAATCCAATATTGGGATTCCTTTGTTTAGCCCACTGGTCTATTAATTTAAGATCAGAGGCTAAAGATGATTTTTAATTCTCGGAAAGCAGCGAACCAGGTAAACAAAAAAAAAATAAATAAATAAATTAAAAACTTTTTTTTTTTTTTTTAATTTTGTAAATGTTTTATGTATTTTTATAAAATGTTATTAAATAGATAAAAAAAAAAAAAAAAGGTAAAGTAACAATTGACTTAAAAAAGTGACTTTTTTTTTTTTTTTTTTTTTTTGAATTTTTAAATTATTCATATACGTATCTCAAGTTTATATAATCTCTATTTAAACGTGGATCAGGTGGTGGAGTATTATTATTGAATCTCCATGATACACATGGTTCTTTTCGATGATTTCTATAAATCCATCCCTCACCAAAAAAGATCGCCTTTGATTTTTTAAATTTTGATACGTCAAGTGATTCTCTTTGTACTACTTGACTTTCTTTAAAAACTCTATTCTTTTTACCACCATCATTGATAATATCATTATTTGATTCCATCATAATTATATCGCTACTATTGCCATCATTACTACCTCCTGTTGATTTAAATGGTGATGACGAGGTTGATAATTGTTGACTTATTGGTGATGAATTTGTATCATTTTGAACATTACCTAAACGATTCCATTCCTTTTCTAAAAATGATATATCTTCATTATATTTTCCAATCTTTGGTGATATATTTCTAACTTGGTTTAAACTACCTTCTTCTTCCTCTTCTTCAGAAAAACTATTATTATTATTATTATTATTTTTATTATTATTATTATTATTATTATTATTATTATTATTATTATTATTATTATTATTATTATTATTATTATTATTATTTGGATTATTATTATTTGGATTATTATTATTTGGATTATTATTATTTGGATTATTATTATTTGGATTATTATTATTTAGATTATTATTATTATTATTATTGTTGCTGTTATTGCTGTTATTTCTACTGTTGCTACTGTTGTTGCTATTGTTACTGTTGTTACTGTTGTTTTTATTAATATTTTTATTATTATTATTATTATTATTATTTGGATTATTATTTGGATTATTATTATTATAATTATTTGGATTGTTGTTATTATTACTATTATTATTATTATTATTATTATTATTATTATTATTATTATTATTATTATTATTATTATTATTATTATTATTATTATTATTATTATTATTATTATTATTATTATTATTATTATTATTATTATTATTATTATTATTATTATTATTATTATTATTTGGATTATTATTATTTGGATTATTTTTACTATTTTCAGAATTATTTTTTTCATTTTCCCTGTTTTTATTTTCATTTTCAGTTGAACTACATTTAGTTTTAAATCTATCATTACCATTGTTATTTGACTCGTCGATACTGTCTTCTGTCTTGAGTTTATTCGTTTGTTCTTTAATTAGGTTGAGTTGTTGGTTCTTTTTAAGCAAAGGTGAATCTAGGTCTGTAGAAATGTTCTCTGGTGTTGAATTATCACTTGCAGGACTTGAAGTTGTTTTACTAACCCCATTAACATTACCATTAGTGTTGTTATGGCTATTATTATTATTATTATTATTATTATTATTATTATTATTATTATTATTATTATTATTATTATTATTATTATTATTATTATTATTATTATTATTATTATTATTATTACTGTTATTAATATTATTACTGTTTTTAATATTATTATTATTAATATTATTACTATTAATAATATTATTAATATTATTATCTATGTCCATATCAGAGTATTTAGTAATATTTGAAATTGGTGATTTTAATTTTGTTTCAATTTTATTACCACTGCTACTCAAAAATCCTTTATTTTTTTCATTGTGTGGACTTTGGCTTCTATCTCTATCCCTATTTCTATCTCTTTCCCTATCTCTATCTCTATTTCTATTTCTCTCTCTTTCTCCTCCTCTTTCTCTATATCTACCTCTATCTCTTTCTCTATATCCATCCCTTTCTCTATCTCTATTTCTATCTCTTAGTCTTCTTTCTCTCTCTCTTTCCCTATCCCTATCTCTATCTCTACATCTGTTTCTATCTCTATCTCTTTCTCTATCTCTGCCTCTATCCCTACTATCATCTCTTGATCTTCTTGGTGATCTAAATGTTCTGCCACCATATCTTCTTCTTGACCTTGATCTTGTTCTTGATCTTGACCATGATCTTGTTCTTGATCTAGAGTAAGATCTATTTCTTTTTCTTGAATTTTGGTGTCTTTTTGAGCTATAATTTTTATCAGGCAACCTACTTTCGCTTCTACTTCTACTCTTTGTTTGCCTTTTACTATTCTTTCTACTATCGCTTCTACTTCTACTTCTACCTCTACTATCACTCCTGCTTCTGCTATCACTTCTACTTCTACTTCTTCTACTTCTGCTTCTACTTCTACTTCTTCTGCTTTTGCTTTTGCTTTTGCTTCTACTTCTACTTCTACTTCTGCTACTTCTACTTCTACTTCTTCTACTTCTGCTTCTACTTCTGCTTCTGCTACTTATACTTCTGCTTCTGCTTCTTGATCTTGATAGACTTGAAAAACCTCTGGAATAACTTCTTGAACGACTTCTTGAACGACTTCTTGTATAACTTCTATCTCTATTACGATTTCTTGAATCTAAAGATCTCTTTGAAGAAGTTAAAGATGACGTTGTTTTTGCAGAACCTCTTGATCTACTTCTGCTCCTTGACAGTTTATTATCATTATTATTTATACTATTACTACTATTACCTATATAACTTATATTATTACTGCTGTTATTAATATTACTGCTATTATTACTTAAACTATTATTAATACTATTATTACTATTAATATTTTTATTACTATTAATATTATTATTATTATTATTATTATTATTATTATTATTATTATTATTATTATTATTATTATTATTATTATTATTATAATCATCATCATCATCATCGTCGTCGTCGTCATCACTACTATTTTCAATTCCTTTGAAATTATCAATATTACTATTATCGGTCACAATAGTATAATTTGTTGTCCCAATTTTTCTAATAGTATTCGTATGGGTATAAATTAACTTTATATCTTCGATAAATTGACCTGGTTCTAACTCAGAACTAGAATTTAATTTAACGCCACTACGAATAATGAAAAATGGATTAAATTAATTAAACCACCACCAAAAAAAAAAAAAAAAAAAAAAAAAAAAAAAAAAAAAAAAAAAAAAAAAAAAAAAAAAAATTGAAATGAAATGAAATGAAATGAAATGAAATAAAATAATTACTTTGATATTTTTAACTGGTTTGGTGATTTCAATTGAAATTGTTGTTGCATTTGTTTTTGTGGCCTTCTTTTGCTGATAATAAAATATTCATGAATTAGCAGATATTCGTGTTGAATTTGTAAAAGATAAAACCAAAGGAAGAAAAAAAAAAAAAAAACCCAAAAAAAAAGAAAAAGGGGGAATATCGCTTTAAAAAATTTTTTGGGTTTTTTTTTTTTTTTTTTCCTGAAAAAAAAAAAAAAAAATTTAAAATTTAAAAATTAAAGAAATATATTTAGGGGCAATAAACAAAAAATTTTTTTTTTTTTTTTTTTTTTACCTTTTTTTTTTTTTTTTTTATTTCTAAAAAAAAAAAAAAAAAAAAAGCTGATTATAAAATTTTTTTATTTTTTATTTATTATTTTATTTGTTATTTTATTATCTTTTTTTTGTTATTTTTATTATCTTTTCTAAAATAACCACACTTGTATTTGTTTAAAAAAAAAAAAAAAAAAAAAAAAAAAAAAATTTAAAAAAAAAAAAAAAAAAAATTTTTTTTTTTTTTTTTAATTTTTTTTTCTTTTTTTTCTTTTTTTTTATTTTTCCATATCCCCAATTAAACTAAATGGAATTCCATCCAAAAGATTGATTAAAAAATGGATTAATTTGTGAATTCTAATAAAAAGAAAAAAAAAAAAAGAAAAAAAAAACCAGAATTGTTTTTTTTTATTTTTTTTATTTTGTTTATAAAAACTAAATATCTATCTTTTTTATTGAGGTACATTGTAATTTTTTTGATCAATAAAAAAAGGGTAGAGAATATAACAATACTTTCATGATAGAATCTAACAAATTGTTATATAATCTAATTGAATAATGTATTAATTTAAGTAGAGTTTTTTATCTTTTTTTTTTTTTTTTTTTTTTTTTTAATTTATTTTTTTATTTTATTTTTTTTATGATTTCAAAATTTTTTTTTTTTTTATTTTTTATTTTTTTTTTTTTATTTTTTTTTTAATTTTAAAAAAACGAAAAAATTTGAATCATTTTTTTTTGTCATTACATATTTATTTTATTTCCAAAAGATTAAATTTTTTTTTTTTTTTTTTAATCTTCAAAGGAGTGTGTTAAATAAGAAATAAAAAAAATAAATAAAAAAAATTAAAAAATAAAAAAATAAATAAATAAAATCAAAAATTCCACTTATAAAACCAACTTTATTAGAAACTATAAAAATATAAAATTTTATACAACTTGGAATTGTATTATTATTTAAATATTGGTGTAGTTAAAAGAAGAAAAAAAAAAAAAAAAATATAAAAAAAAGTACAAAATAAAAATACAAAATAAAAAACATATATAAATATAAATTAAATGGAGGCTCCATGTCCAGATAAAATTTGGCAAGATGCAGGTGGTGCATTTGCAATTGGTTATGTATTGATGGGTGTAGTTAATATAGGTTTAGGTTTCAAACGTTCACCACCAAATAAAAGAGTTCTTTATACATTTGCATTGCTTAGAAAGAAGTCACCAAAGTTTGGTGGTAATTTTGCAATTTGGGGTTCATTATTCTCTGGATTCGATTGTACATTATCATACATTAGAAAGACAGAGGATACGGTTAATCCAATTGCAGCAGGTGCATTAACTGGTGGTATCTTGGCAGCAAGATCAGGTTGGAAACATTCAGTTCAAGCAGCCGCCTTTGGTGGTATTTTCATTGGTATCATCGAAGCTTTCCAACATATGATGCAAAAGAGAATGCAAGCTCAACAAGAAGAAATGACTCAACAACATTTAGAAGAAAGAAAAAGATATGAAGAAGAAAGAAAACAAAGAGAAGGTGAAAGAAAAAAATTAAATGAAAATGGAAAATCTAAAAAAAATAAACAACAACAAAATGGTGAAAATGATTTAGATTAAAACAAATAAAAATAAAAATAAATAAAAAAAATAAAAAAAAAAGAATTAAATATAAACTCCTATTTGTATTATTATTATTATTATTATTATTATTTTTTTATAATTTATTTTTTAAAATTCATAAATCAGATAAAGCAGTAACACCTGGTAATTCTTTACCTTCTAATAATTCTAATGAAGCACCACCACCAGTTGAGACATGACTAACTTTATCTTCAGTGTTGTATTTGGCAGCACAAGTGGCGGTATCACCACCACCAATGATAGTGATAGCACCATTGGTTGTGGCATTGACAACATCATCCATGGCAGCTTTTGTACCGGCTTCGAAATTGCTCTTTTCAAATACACCCATAGGACCATTCCAAACGATGGTTTTTGCTCTTGAGATGGTATCTCTGTTTTCTTTGATAGTCTCTGGACCACAATCTAAACCCATCCAACCTTCTGGGATACCTTGATCTTGAGTGACGGTTTTGATGTTGGCATCATTATCAAATTTATCGGCAATGACATAATCGACTGGGAAATGTAATTTTACATTATTTTTAGCGGCTTTGGCAATGATATCTTTGGTGATTTGTTCGGCTGTTTTCTCAAACAATGATGAACCAATCTCTTTGTTATCAATGAATTTCTTGAAAGTGAAGGCCATACCACCACCAATGATCATTTCATCGACTTTATACAAAAGGTTTTCAATGAGTTTAATTTTATCACTAACCTTTGCACCGCCAAGAATTGCCAAGAATGGTTTTGATGGTGACTCTAAAGCCTTGGCAAAGTATTCCAATTCTTTTTTCATGAGGAAACCAGCGGCTTTTTGTGGGAGATTAATACCAACCATTGAACTATGTGCTCTATGAGCAGTACCAAAGGCATCGTTCACATAGACATCACCGAGCTTGGTGAGTGATTCACGGAATTCTTTAACTTTCTCTGGGTTGGCTTTGACCTTTTTACCCTCTGCATCAACACCTGAACCTTCCTCTTCAATGTGGAAACGGAGATTCTCCAATAAAATAACGGTACCTTCCTCTGGATTTGCACATTCTTTTTCAACTTGTTCACCAACACAATCTGATAAGAATTTAATTGGTCTTTTTAATTGATCTTCCAATACTTTAACCACTGGTTTCAAACTATACTCTGGTTTAACCAAACCATCTGGACGACCTAAATGTGACATCAATACAATTGATTTAGCACCATTCTTTAAACAATATTCTAATGTTGGAATTGATGCATCAATTCTTTGAGTACTTGTAATATTATTATTTTTATCTAATGGTACATTATAATCAACTCTTTTTTTTTTTTTTAAAAAAAAATAATAAATAAATAAATAAAAAAAAATATAAAGTTTAAAAAAAAAAATAAAAAAAAAATAAAAAAAATTAATATTATTATAGGAAAAAAAAAAAAAAAATAAAAATAAAAATAATAATAACAATTAAATAGATATTTACCTAATTAAAACTCTTTTACCTTTTACATCTACCTTGTCAAGACTTAATTTATTACCAATTTTATTTGAAGACATTTTGATTAATGATTTGTTAAAAATTAAAAAAAAATAAAAAAATAAAAAAAAAAAATAAAAATAATGTTCAATTTTGTTTGTTTTTTTTTTTTTTTTTTTTTTTTTTTTTAATTTTTTTAATTTTTTTTTTTTTTTTTTTTGAAATTAAATATTAGGGCAACTATTTTTCATTGAAATTCCTAAATGTGGGATTTTAGAAAAAAAAAAAAAAAATAATTGGGAAAAATCATTTTATCTTTTGATTAAAAACTAATAGGGTTTTTTTTTTTTTTTTTTTGTTCCCATATTTGGTATAATTTTTATTGTTTTGTTGATCTAATTTTTTAGTTTTGTTGACTAAAATTTCTAAATTTACTTTAAAGTTAAATAAAAAAATTTTTAGAAGAAAGATCTTCGAAAATTTTTAATAAAAACTTTTAATTTTTTTTAATTTTTTTTTTTTTTAATTTTTTTTAATTTTTCAATTTTTAAATTTTTTTTTTTTTTTTTTTTTAATTTCAAAATTAATTTATAATTTTCACACACATTTTTTTTTTTTCTTATTTATTTTTTAAAAAAAAAAAAAAAACACTTTTATAAATAATTATATATACATAATAAATGGCTGACGTTGAAGCATCATCATCAGCATCAAAAACACCAAAAAAGAAGTTTGAAGTTAAAAGATGGAATGCTGTAGCTTTATGGATTTGGGGTAAATTTATTTTTTTACTTTTTTCTCAAAATAAAAAAAAAAAATAAAAATAAACAAAACAATCAACAATAATTAATTAAAAATCAAGAATGGATGCCAAAGAAATAAAAAAATTAAATAATAATAATAATATTATCATATAAATAACTTTTTTTTAAAATGTTAAAGAAAAAAAAGATAATCTAATATTTATTTTCTTTTTATAGATATTGTTGTAGATAATTGTGCAATTTGTAGAAATCATATTATGGATTTATGTATCGAATGTCAAGCTAATCAAGCATCAAATACAAGTGAAGAATGCACTGTTGCATGGGGTATTTGTAATGTAGGGTTTTTTTTTTTTTTTCTTCTCTTTATCTCTTTTAAAGAGAATATGCACATTTCATTTTACTCACACAATCTTATTTTTCTATAGCATGCCTTCCATTTCCATTGTATTTCACGTTGGTTGAAATCAAGACAAGTTTGCCCTCTTGGTATGTAAACTTTATTATTTTTCATTCTTTATCATCATTATCAAAAAATAATTCTAACTTTTTTATACCAATATACAGATAATAGAGATTGGGAATTCCAAAAATACGGAAGATAATAAAAAAAAAAAAAAATAATAATAATAATAATAATAAAAAATCAACAAATCAAATTTGTAACATACATTTCCTGATAAACTTTTTTTTTTTTTTTTATTTTTTTTATTTTTTTTATTTTTTTTATATTACAAAAAGGAAAGTTTGGGTTCAATTATATTTCCCAAAAATAGAAATATTATAAATCCAAAAAAAAAAAAAAAAAAAAAAAAAAAAAAAAAAAAAAATTAACAAGGTTGTTTTATAAATTATAAATTGTTTAAAAATTTATTTCAAACAACGTTTCATAAAAATTCATTGATAAGTTTTTTTTTATTTTTATTATTTTTTTAAAACAAAATAATAAAAAAAAATTAAAAAAATTAAGAAACCTTTTTTTTTTTTTTTTTTTGTTTGAAATAATAATAATAAAATTAAAATTGGTAACGAGTCAAAAAATAAATATAGGGATTATTTGAAAAAACCCGTCTTCTTTAATATTTAAAAATAAAAATAAAAATTATTTTATAAGAAACTGACTGATCCCAATTTGATTATTTTGAAAAAAAAAAAAAAAAAAAAAAAAAAAAAAATCAAAAAAAAAAAAAGTGTTTTGTTTTATAATAATAAAAATGGATGGGTCATTTGATTTTCTTTTAAAATTTTTTTATTTTTTTTTTTTTTGAATTATTTTTATTTTTTTTTTTTATTTTTTTTTTTAAAAAAAAAAATTTATTTTTATTTTTCTTTTTTTATTTATTATTTATTTTTTATTTTTTTTTTATGTTGTAGTTAATAATTTATTTATTTATTTATTTCTCTATTTATTTGTATTTATTTTTTTAAAAAAAATTTAAAAAATTTTTTAATGTATAATAATAATTAAAAAAAAAAAAAAAAAAAATCTAAACCCAATTAAAAAAAAAAAAAAAAATATTCAAATTTTGGAATTAAAAAAAAAAAAAAAAAAAAAAAAAAAAACCACTTTTTTATTTTTTTTATATTTTCTCTTTTTAATAATTAATTTTATTTTAATATAAAACTCATAATTTTATATATAAAATAAAAAAATAAAATAAAAATGAACAAAGAAGAATATTCAGATATTTCAGACTCTGAATCAGAGGAAGTTCATGAAACAAACAATCATAATGAACACGAACACGAAGAAGAAGATGACACACCAGAAATTGTTGTACCAGAACGTAAATTCTTAAAAGAAGATGAAGATTATTCAGTTCCATTCCCAGTCATGCGTGAATGTTTGGTCCTTTTGTTGCAATCAAGAAGAATCTTAAGAGATATGATGTATTATAGATTCAAAATGGATAGATTCCTTTCTGGTAATCTCTCTGTATTTGAAATTCAAAATCTATTACATTCACAAAGAGAAGATAAAGAATCTGATTGGATTGCTGGTATGTTTTAATAATTATAATATTTATTATTATTATTATTTTTATTTTCTTTTTTTTTTTTTTTTTTTTTTAATTTTTTTTTTTTTTTTTTTTTTTCATTTCATAATTCTATTTATAATTTTATTAATAATTTTTTTTTTTTTATAAATTTTTTTTTTTTATAGAAATTCAAGAATTAAAACGTAATTTAGTTAGTGAAGTTAGAAGAAATCATACATTAGAAAGAGATCTTAATCGTCTTGATAAGAGAATTGCACTTTTAATTAAAAATCGTGGTAATATTCAAGATGTATTAGCAGACAAAGCTGGTCTTAAAGCACCAAAACATAAGGGAGATCAAAAGAAACCAGAGCTTATTAATGATCCAAAGAAATTAGAAGCCTATCAAAATCTCTTTTACTTACTTCAAACAGAACCAAAATATTTGGCAGGTTTGGTTTATTTGATTCAACCAGAGCAAATGGAGTCCTTCTTGGGTACCGTCATCTTGACATTGTTTGGTGATGCATTCACACCAAGAGAAGAGTTTCTCTTACTCTCTCTCTATAGACTTTCAATTCAAAAGGAGATGGCAAACATTGCAACCGTTGGTGATTTCCTCAAGGCTGACACTGTCGTTCCAAAGATGATTATCACCTACAACAAACGTAAACAAGGTACCGACTATTTGAAGGCTGTCATTGGTCCAATCTTGTCTAATGTCATCAAACAAGAGTTGAATCTCGAGTTGAAACCAAATTTAGTCTATGCTGCCATCATCTCTGAACAAGAGATTAGAACCGGTGAAAAGAGTACACTCGATAGAAATGTCTCACATGAGAAAGCTTTAGAAGTTCCAGAGGTTACCAAAACTATCAAGGCTCGTGTCGATCAATTGATCTCCATTTGTGAACAATTCCTCGATGGTATCATTAGTTCATTGAATCGTCTTCCATATGGTATTCGTTGGATTTGTAAACAAATCTATCAAATCGCTGAAAAGAATTTCACCAAATCAACTCAAGATGAAATTCTCAAGGTCATTGGTTACTTTATTTACTATCGTTTCATTCAAGTTGCCATGGTCTCTCCAGAGGAATATGATTTGGTCGGTCGTGAAATTCATCCAACCGCCCGTAAGAATTTAATCAATGTATCAAAAGTATTACAAGCACTTTTCAATTTTGCTCAATTTGGTTCCTCTGAAAAACACTTTATTCCTTTGAATGGTTGGATCACCTCTCATATGGGTGACATTAAAAATTATCTCCAAGAGATCATTGAAGTCGGTGAACCAGAAGATTATCTCCAAGTTGATAAATATATGGAACTCACTCAAAAAACTAAACCAGTCATTATCATCTCCCTTCCAGAGATTTGTAATACTCATCAACTCATCTCAAAGAATTTAGATTCACTCGTTGCCAAAGGTGAAAAGGATGATCCAATGAGAATCATTATGAAGGAACTCGATGAATTTGGTCCACCACCAGATATTGCTGCCGATGATGATCGTGAAGTTCAATTGACTCTTTCCAATAAATTCCAAAAAACCATTGAAGAGGAATTATCACCAGGTGAAAGTCTTCTCTCTCAAACCAAAGAGATGGTCATCTCTTTACTTCGTGCTCTTCCAACTCTTCCAGAACAAAAAGACCAATCTGATGAACCACCCAATCTTGTCGATGTTTTAAACAAGGCTCGTCAAGCTGATCCATCTTTGGAGCCAGAAATCAAAAAGATCCTTGATAACCTCAAAAAACTTGAAGAATATAATCTCACCACCTCTGCCGATAATTATTCCTCTTTCCTCAAGGCAGTCGCACTCGAAGTAGTTAATCGTGCTGAAATTCGTGAACAACAAAAGAAGGAGAAACAAAGATTAACCACCTCTTTGAATAATCTTCGTAAACATCAAAAATATCTCAACGAACAAATCGCTCAATACAATCAATACCTCCAAGATTGTCGTCTCAAACATTATCAAAACAAGAGCAAAAAGAAGAAGAAGGGAGATGGTGCCAAAGTTGGTCCTTTCAAATTCAGTTTCAGCGAACTTCACAAGAAAGGTGTCATCGTCGACTCTGAAGTTCCTCAAATCACCAGAAAGAAGATTAAATTTGTCATTAGCTCTGATACCGTTGGTGTGTTTGATGTCTCTGCTAAAATGGCTGGTATCGATGTTCAAACTATGCGTTTGGAACTTGATGACCTTTTAGAACTCAATTCAATTGGCACCACAACTTTAGAATTAGATCAAATCACTTTAGATGTTAATATGACCATACATTTATTAAACAAACTTTTCTTATATTAGTCAACTTAATAAATAAAAAATAAATAAAAAAATATTGTTGTATTAAAGAATAAAAAACAAACACATTTTAATTCGTTTTCAAATTTTTTTTTTTTTTTTTTTAATTTATAATATAATCCAATGTTTCATATTACATATTTTAATTAAATTGTTTTAAAATATAATTATTATCTTGGAGGCTGTTTTTAAAATATAATTATTATCTTGGAGGTTGTTTTTAAAATAATAAAAAAACACCTTTAATCCACCCAAACATAATTTTTTAAATTAAAATTTTTTTTGATTTGGAAAAGATAAGGGTGTTTGGATGTAAAAATTTCAGAATTAAAGTGAAAAGTAATTTTATACTGCGCTGGTGGGTTTGTCGCCTCTTTTTTTTTTTTTTCCTTTTATTTTTTTATTTTCTATGCGACTCCCCTTAGGAAAAGATTGGACCTGGGTGTTATTTGAATCTTTTCCTTTTGGTGGCTTTTTTTTAAAACACCCATTTTTTTCTTTTTTTTTTTTTAAAATTTTTTTTTTTTCCAAAAATTCATAATATTCCAACATCAAAAAATGAGACAAATAAATAATATCTATCTCTTTTTTTTATTTTCAATTATTACTTTTAATGGTAAATACTTAAAAAGAGTTTTATAATTTTTTTCTAATTTTTTTTTTACACAAATAAATAAATCTATCTATTTTTTTATTTTTCCAAGAATTCTTTTTAACCAAAATTAAAAAATTTAAAATAAAATTTGACAACAAATAGAAATAAACTCAAGAGAGCCTTGCATTCAGAATTATACGTTTGAATATGGCAGAAATTATAAAGGAGATTATGGAATGTTATATGATCTAAATTGTTTAGATCCAAATTTCGAAAGGGTTACTGTTAGTGGTCCGCAAAAAATTAATAATAGCTATACAAATAATTTCAAAGATAAAAATATTCCATCGTTTTACTTTATTAATCCTGGATATACAATTTATAATTTCCATCCAACTCCGTTATCAAATTCTACCGAATTTTCAATTAATTCCTCATTCCAAAATTCATCTCTGATTATTAAATCATTTTTTTTAAAAAATGGTAATGTATTGTATTCGATTTTTTATTTTTATTGATCATTTTTTAATATTAGCTTTTATTAGCTTCAGATATATCAGATATTAAGCAAATTATTATGGTAGATTCAAAATATTGTTCCTCATTAAAATATGATCAATGTGTACTATTTATTGAGTTCAATGGCATATCTGAGCCAACGCTATTATTTGACGATAATCTTTATAGACCATTTTTAATTAATGGTAATCCAAACAAAGGGAAATATTACATAGAGTTATCAAGAATTTCATCATTACCCAAAGAGTCATACAGTATTTATCTCTTTTCAAATAGTCTCAAATATGAACCCATTCATACATTTAAAGGACTGAATTACACAGGACAAATGGTGGCAGCAAATCCCCCATATGTATATTACTATTCTAAACCAATTACATATATTTTTATTGAAATTGAAACCCTACCGGGAAATTTAGGAAGTCTTATTGTTCGTTATCAAAATTTTGAAAATTTTGATTTGGTTATTCCACTACCATTCTCATTTACTTTGAATGATGGCATTGCTAGTTTTTCAATAGCTTATCCAGTTTCCCAATATTTTGTTCCCCCAACACAATTGTCAATTTCATTCACAAATGTTAACGACTTTTTTGGAAAGATAAATATGGGAGGATCAAAATTAAAAGATTATGAAAGCCCAACCAAATTAAATGTAGATTTTTTAAAACCATTCGAGTATTCTGATAAAATTGCCATCAGAGTGAGGGCTTCGGACAAAGGTTCAGGAGTTCAATATATTATATTCACTTTTAATTCCACTTATTCTTTGCAACCAATTAACTCAATTAAGTTATCAAATATGGATTTAGTAAAAGGTGATTGTTTTAATGGTATTTATCAAGTAATTGTTCCAAAATATAAAATTCGAAAGTATTATGAAATAGAAATAATTGATCATGCCAATAATTCAAATAATAGTAAAGATTCTACCCCATTTTTATTTTTAAGTCCAATGGATTTCCAATCTATCTTTTTTGCCAGTCAAAGTAGTGATGTATCTGAAAATTCTGTTAAAAATACAATGTTTATAGAACTAAAAAATAAATCGATAGATTGGTTGGCTTTCGAATTTATTCCAATATTTGGAGTTAAGCATGAGCCATCATTCATTAGCAAGTGGAATTCATCAAGTACAATATATGAAATTCATTTCACGATTCCTGCTCGTTTGCCACCAGGACCAATACAATATATTTTGAATCCTGTTGACATAGATAGTTCTACGTTTTATACATATCTTGGCCCTTCTTCTGAATTAAACATTATTTGTGAAAAAACTGATACAATTGGACCATTGGTGACTTCACTATTGGCATATAACCCTGAAACACTATCGTATGGTAAATCTGTTGAAGTTGGGTTTGAAATACATTTTAAAGACGATTTAAATGGTATTGCTGATATTAATTTTACTATAATCTCAGACAAAGATAAAAATGGTTTTGATTTTAATTGTAAGCCACCAGAAATAAAAAATACTCATACATGTTCTCCAAGATGGAATGTAACCATACCACAGACATTTTACATATCCCAAATGTCCACAATAGATAGCAAGGGTTATTCAACTGAATATCCTAATATTAATAAAGTAAACCCAATGATGGAAATTGTAGAAACTGATTATAATAAACTGATAGTTACAAGTAGTGGTGAAATGGACACAGATATCCCAACGTTGGTTCATTTCATTTCTAATATATCATATATAAATAATCAATCAGATAGATCGATTTTAGTTAACTTTACTATTGAAGATACCAATAGTGGTGTTTCAATTAAATATCAACCAACAATTTATACAATCCCAGATACTTTGAATATTCTTTCATTTCCATGCAAACACGAAGAGGGTTTGATCAACAACACCAAATACCGCCAGGTAAATTTTTACTGCGAGTTAATGTTACCATATTTATATGGCTATCCAAACGGTTTCTTTTTCCAAATTCATGGTGTTTATGATAATCATTTTAATTCTGCAGGTTTTTCTTATGACAATAGCCCAAGATTTGGTTTTTTCATAAATGTTACAGTTGGTGATGATATACCATTCATTGAATCATTTAAAACTGATGAATCATATATAACCTTAAAAGGTTTTAAATTTGGAATTTCACCTAGTGTAATATATAACTCCAACTTCACACAAGAACTATTAATATTTTCTCCTTCCCCTTTTTTAAATAACAGTTTTATTCAATTTAAACCAAATTTAACCCAAAACATTATTGGAGAAACTATTTTGATCTACATTAATACCTCGGAAGGAAAATCCAACACTATTTCAATTGAATTGCCATGTAAAGGAGAGCCATTATGTGGTGGTCAGTCTCAAGGAATTTGCACCCTAATGGGGTGTAGATGTAAACCTGAATATACCGGGACTGATTGCTCATCAAATATTATTATTATAAATCCAAATATTAACTTAACCAAACCTGATGTCCAATTACCATACACTCACCATCAATCTTTGATTTCTGTTCATTCTTTAAGAGAAGTTGATTTCAATGGTAAATTGGTTAATGAATATATATTTAATAATTGGAGTTATTATGGTTCAAATAATAGTTTCTCATATATAACAGATGTCAATAATAAAAATGTACCTGATAATAATGTAAAGGTTGAGGTTTTAATTAGACATTATAAAGATGGCGGTTTAGTAGAATTTGCCGGCAAAAATGTTCCAATTTTGCTGGGAGCTGTTAAGTATTATTTTTCTCTTTCTAAGTATATATTTAAATCTCAGTTAAATACATTACATTTGGTAATGCATGCTGCTGTAGAAACTTCACAAAAAGAAAATGTGTGCATGGGTAGTGAGTTTGGAATTGATGGTTTGGAACAAGAATCTCAATACTTTAAAGTTCAAATCAATGGTTTTAGTCTATATGGACAATTTATGACAAGAGCAATAATAGATGGTAAATTTATATCAATCAGAAACCTACAGGTTAATAGTTCAGATTTTAAAAAATCTTTAAACACCAACACACATTCTCAAATTTATTTTGCAATTGAAATTCCTAATTATGAAATAAGGGCTGAATTAGATCCAAACTTTAGTGTCCTCTTGGAAAATACCAATAAACCAAATTCTCAAAATTTTGTTTGTGTTGGTGGTAAATCAGGAGGTTTGACATCTCTGCAAATGGTTGGAATTATAATATCTTGTGTGGGAATGTTTGTGGTTGTTATTGTAATAATTTGTTATATTTCATATAAAAAATCAACTTTTCTTCGTATTAAAGCAAGATTTGTATCCTTGAAATTAAAAAGTCTCAGAGACTAATATTTCACTAGAAAAAAATTATTAAATAAATCATTTTATGAGAAATTTTATAATCGAAATCTCTTTTATTTCGAAAAATGAAATTATTTGATAGAAATTGCATATTTTTTTTAAAGTAAAATTTGAACACAAATTTATTTATTCTTTCATTTCTTAAAATAATTTTTTCTAATAATTCTTTAATTTTAAAGAAATGATAGAATGTCCCATACCAAAATTATATATGATAAAATTAATAAAAACAAAAAAAAGAGAAAGTTTTGAAAATGAAATTTTATTAAATGTTTACATTGGACCTATCAGTGAATAATTGAATTAATTTTAAACAAAAAAAAAGTTTTTTTTGAAAAAGATTGAGTTATCCCGGAGAAGTTCATTTTTTAAACAAAAACAAATTATTTCAAAAAAAGTTTTTTTTTTTTTAAAAAATTCCAAAATCTTTTAGCCAAAGTTTTTAAAATCTTTTTTTTTTTTTTTTTTTTTTTTTTTTTTTTCAAAATTTCAATTTAAAAAAAATAAAGGAAAAAACACACCAAAATTAAATAAGTAAGAATAAAAATGAAATATTTATTAGTATATTTACACATATTACTATTTTGTTTATTAAAGATCAATAGCCAAAAGTATTGCACTTATAGTGGTGTTGGAGAAGATTATAATATCAAATTTGATGTCTTACAAACATAGTATGTAATTTTTTTTTTTTTTCTTTCTCTTCTTTTTTTTTTTTTTTTTTTTTTAAAAAAAAAACCTAATTATTTTTTTTTCTTAAACGTTCAAACAGTGGTGTTGGTTTTCATTACTCATATTTAAGTGTTATTTTTACAACTTGTAATTATACTATTCCTTGTGGTAGTAATAGTAATAATGTATTGTGTGGATCATATTCAATTGTTCCACGCAAGTATCTTTCATTGGGATTTGTTAATGGCAGTACACATAGTTATAGCAAAGACGGACTAATGATAACATATATATCACAGGATACAACAAATGATAATGATTGCAAAAGATATACAACAAATGTGATTTTTCAATGTAGACCAGATGGTGATGTATCCGATTCATTAGATGTTGGCATCGACAATATACTTATTGATTCATGTATTGTTGAATTCACACTCTCTTCACGTACAGTGTGTCAAACATGTCCAAACTGTTTAAAAACACATCAAACATCATGTAATGTGAAAAGTGGTTGGTGTACTTGTGATGGTAATACAAAAGGTTTAAATTGTGATCAATTAAATGCAAATATATCATCGGTATTAACACCAACAATTAGTGGTGGTGATGTTATAATGTCTGGTGATTTTTCAAATATTTATAATATTAGCTCAAGTATTACAATTTCAATTGGTACTTCAATTTGTAATAGTGTTATTTTCTCAAGTAATAAATCACAAATCAAATGTACGATAGGTGCAGGTGAAGGTGATCAACAAATTAAATTATCAGATGGAAATGGTGCAACATTAATATATGATGGATTTTATTATAGAGCTCCTTGTTCAGTCGAATGTTCACCATTTGGTAAATGTAATGATCACGTTGGTAATTGTATTTGTAATGATGTTGCAATTGGTACAGATTGTAAAACTTTAAATTTACAATTAGATTCAGTAACACCAACATTTGTAACTGGTGGTCAAGTTTATTTAAATGGTAATTTCCTAAATGTCAAAGATCTTAGTCTAACTATTAAAATCGGTGATATAGAATGTTCAGATGTTAAATTCAACGATACTAATTTCAAAGTTTTGCAATGTATAATTCGAAAAGGTGAAGGTATTAAAGATATTATAATATCATCAGGTTTGCTATCATTTTCAAAAGCAAAAGCATTCGAATATCAATACTACAAATGTCCACTCAATTGTTCAACACCAAATGGTACTTGTGATAATAATACTGGTAATTGTACATGCCATAATGAACATTTTGGTAATTCTTGTGAATTTACTCGATGTCCACTCGATTGTTCGACACCAAATGGTACTTGTGATAATAATACTGGTAATTGTACATGCCATAATGAACATTTTGGTAATGGTTGTGAATTTACTCGATGTCCACTCAATTGTTCGACACCAAATGGTACTTGTGATAATAATACTGGTAATTGTACATGCCATAATGAACATTTTGGTAATGGTTGTGAATTTACTCGATGTCCACTCGATTGTTCGACACCAAATGGTACTTGTGATAATAATACTGGTAATTGTACATGCCATAATGAACATTTTGGTAATGGTTGTGAATTCACTCAATGCCCACTCTATTGTTCAACACCAAATGGTACTTGTGATATTAATAGTGGTATTTGTACATGTGATAATGAACATATTGGTAATGGTTGCGAAATTAAATTTATTGAATGTAAACATAAATGTTCAACCAAACATGGAATATGTGATAATGATAGTGGTAATTGTAAATGTGATACTCAAACAAAAGGATTAACGTGTGAAGAATCAAGATTATTAATTGAATCATTAGACTCAATCAATTCAAAAGGTGGTACAATAAATATAATTGGTTATTTTGGAAATACAACATCATTATTAACAATTAAAATTGGTGAATCACAATGTAAAAATATCAAAGTATTCAATGAAACAACATTAAAATGTGATATTGGTGAAGGTAAAGGTATTCATAATATTACAATCATTGATGATGACCTTTCGTTCACAGCAATCAATAAGTTCCAATATCTCGATGAAAAAACAAAAATCTCAAAAATATCGAGAGGTGCAATTGCTGGTATTGTTGTTGGTTGTGTTGTTGCTGTTTCATTAATTGGTTCTATTGCTTTTTATTATCATCACAAAAATAAAAAGGTTAATCTTTTCTTCTAAAAACTAAAATAAAATTTAACCATTATGGTTTTTTATTACAATAATTAAAATTTCCCAATTATTTTTGATATTTTTCTTTTTTTTTTTTTCTTCCAACTATTGAAAGAGTTATCTAATAATTCAATCTCATTAATTAAAGAATAGAGTCTTATTACACATTAATTTTCATTTAATCTATTTTTTTTATTTTTATTTGTTTTTTTAGTTGATTGACCAAAATTCGAACCAAGGTCTGGGATTTCATTGGGAGTGAGATACAAAAAAAGCTGTGAAAACTTATCCAATTTTTTCCTTTTTTCATTCAATTTTTATAAATGTAAAGATAATTTTCCATTGTCCAATTATCCTTAAATTTTTAAAAAAATTATCCGGATGAGGTAAAACACTAAAAAATAGAGTTCCATTTTAGTAAAAAAAAAAAAAAAAAAATTAATTGATATTCTTTATATAAAAAAAAAAAAATAAAAAAAATGCTCACCTTGATTCTGGCATTAATTTTGGGTTTAAAATCTTCTCCAACACTTCTATAAGCACAATACTTATAAATCCGACTATTGGTTGTTAATAAAAAAAATAGTTGTATAAATAAAATAATATTCCATTTTTATTAAGGTGATATTTTATTTTTTTATTTTTGTTGTATTTTTTTTATAATTTGATTAAATAAAAAAAAAAAAAAGATTTAAAATAAAAAAAAAATAAAAAAAGATTTAAAATAATTTGCCTCTGGACCTATCAGGAATAATTGAATTAATTTTTACTAACTTAACATTTTTTAAAAAGATAGAGCTGTTGGGAATAAATTGATTTATTTCGAAAAATGTTTTTTTTTTTTTTTTTTTTTTTTTTTTTTTTTAATAAAATACAAGATTTAAAACAAAAATTTAAAATAATATTTAAATATTTTTAAAGACCTTTTGTAGAATTATATTTAGTATGTAATTATCGAAATATGAACTTCAAAAATTCATATGAATATCAAAATAATTCACTTTTTTTTTAAAAAAAAAAAATATTTTAAAAATTCTTTTTTGTGGGGAATAAAAAAAAAAAAAAAGAAAATATGATTCTGTTCGAAGTTTTCAAAAAGAAGAAAAAAAATAAAATAAAATAAAAAACAATTAAAACTTTTAACCAATCATTTAGATGTAAGTTGTTTTTTTTAAATAAATAATTTGTGAAAAATAAAAAATTAGGTGTTTTGGATAGTAAAAAAAAATAAAAAAAATAAAAAAAACATGTCGCCCCAAAAAAAAAAAAAGGGGGAGGGGCAGTAAAAAAGGGGTAGTTTCCCCATACAAATCCAAAACACCTTTTTTTTGACACCTAAATTTTTATTATTCACATTTATCAATTTTTACCAATTTTTTTCTTTTTTTTTTTTTTTTTTCAGCCATATTGGTTTGTTGGGCGTAGTAGAAGTAGTTGTTGTTTTTAATATTAATTATATATAAGGTGTTATAGGTTTCATATGAACAGTAAATTTTATATCATAGTTTGGAATACTTTTAATCTTCAAAAAATTAGAACATAAGTATCAGTATTTACTCCAGCTGCTGTACAACCTGAAAATACTACCAATATCACAAATGTACAACACTAGCAAATACAACATCAACAACAACACCACCACCGCCACTACCACCACCATTTTACCAAGACACTCAACAACTAATAAATTGGAAACTCAAATACAACCCCCCCCAAATAGATTAGATAATGGGGCTCCAAATACTATATCCACAGCAATTGGTGGGAATGGCTAACCTCTGTTATTGTTCCAGAAACTAGTTTACCACCAGAGAATTCTGAGTTTGAAACTTGTTAAGAAAGTGAAAAAGGTGGTGCTATGGTTACTGTTTCCTCTCATAAAGAATTCGATGCTTGATACATGCGCCTTCTCAAGCCCTATTATTCCAATCAATAATTTTGCCGTTGGTGCTTTATTGACCAGCACTGGTCACTGTAGAATTGCAATGTTGTTGGTTTCTATTACCACTATGGTAATGGAACTCCACTCTAGAGATCAAAGTGGTGATGATAATTTCCTTTTGATTTCAACTCGTGTATGTGCTGATGAAAAACGTTACCTTTATCCTGGTTGTACCGATGCCATGTTGGTGGTCCGTCGAGGTCAAGTCAAACCATTTATACCATTTTAAATATTGATTTGAATCAAAAATCACCAATTTATTTATTAAGTATTGGTAATTAAATAAAGTAGTAGTAGTAGTTCGAGCGGACCAACAAATTTAAATAAAAAAATCCTCTGTGTATCTTTCAAATAATTTTGGTTTTTTTTTTTAATGTTTTTTTTTTTTTATTTTATATGGGACATAATTCTTTAAAATTTATCAATCTAAATAAACCCAAAATGATTTTTAAATTCACCAATTTTAAAAACTATTAAGATACACAGTGGATTTTTCTTTGTAAATAGGAAAAAAAAGTGATGACATACAAAGGGAGTAAAAAAAAAAATGGTTTTTAAAAATCAACCTCCAATGAAAGATAAAAGCCAAAAAAAAAAAAAAAAAAAAAAAAATTAAAAGAATATACTCGTTGTGTGCTTGTCAATAAATTATAAAAAAAAGTGTGTTTTTAGCAATAAAAAAAAAAGAAAATAATAAAAGTTATACAGAAAATAACCAATCCAGTTTTTTAAAAAATTATAATTATTGCATTATTATTTATTTTATTTATAATTTTTCCTTTTTTTTTTTTTTTAAAAACTCGCCAACGATCAGTGTCGCTACAAAATAATAAACTTAAAATTGAACCTATCAGTGAATAATTGAATTATTTATAATTAACTCATCATTTTTTTAAAAAATCAAATTATCCCTGAATAAATTCAGTTATTTCAAAAAAAGTTTTTTTTTTTTTTTCAATAAAATGCGTGATTTAAAACAAAAATTTTAAATAATATTAAACAATATTAGTTAAGACCTATTGTAGAATTAAATTTGGTATGTAGTTATTGAGAAATAGAGAAAATATAAAAAAATGAACTTCGAAAAAAAAAGGAACTTCAAAAAAAAAAAAACTACATAAAAAATAAATCCTTTTCTGAGTCCTGGTATTTCTGATTTTTTTTTTTGTAAATCATACTTTTATTTTATTTTATTTTTTTTATATTTTTTATTATAATTGAATAAAAAAAAAAATTTAAAAAAAAAAAAATGAAAATTTTTTTTAGAGAAAAGATTACTCGACCTTTTTTAAAATATGAAGAGTTAATTATAAATAATTAAATTATCAACTTGTAAAAAATAAAAAAATATAAAAATTTTAAATCAAATTAAATAAATCATAAAAAAATATTATAGGAAAATTTCGCAAAAAGGTTCTTGATTTTCTGGGTACTTTCAGGCTTTTTTATTCTTTGAAAAAAAAAAAATTAAAAAAAAAAAATTAAAAAAAAAAAAAAGTTTGCAAATATAAAATCAACATTTTGGTGCGATAATAAAAAAAAAAATTATAATAATAATTAAATAAATAAATAAATAAAAATAAAAAATATTATTAAAAAAAAAAAAAAAAAAAATGTTTGATTATTTTTTCGGTAGTAAAACAGAAAACAAAAAATTAAAAGTAAATCAGGTTTTAAAAAAATACAAAGATTTATATGCAATAACAATTGAAAATGTTTTTACAAAAGAAGAATGTGAAGAATTAATTAGATTATCAGAAGAAAAAGGATATGAACCTGCATTGGTAGTATGTAAAAAATTTAAAATTTTTTATTAAATAAAATATTAATTTTTTTTTTTTTTTTTTTTTTTTTTTTTTTTTTTTCAGAATACCGGAAATGGTCAACAAGAATTAATGACAGATGTAAGAAATAATGATAGATGCATAATAGATACAGAAGAATTATCAAATAAAATTTATGAGAGAATTAAGGAATTTATCCCACAAGATTTTAGAGGTCACAAAGTTGTATCATTAAATGAAAGATTACGTTTTCTTCGTTATTATCCAGGTCAAGAATTTAAAGCACATTTCGATGGTTCATATGAAAGAACTGAAGGTCCAAAGGCAGGTGAAAGATCACATATCACATGTCAATTATATTTAAATGATGTTGAAAAAGGTGGTGAGACAACATTCTTTGTTGGCCCAAATCAAGAAGAAATTAAAGTCAATCCTTCAACTGGTATGTAGTAAATAATTGTAAAAAAAAAAAAAAAAAAAATTAGAAAAATTAATTATTAATATTTATTTATTATAAAGGAATGATAATTTTATTTCAACACAGAATTTTACACCAAGGTTCACCAGTAGTTTCTGGTGTAAAATACGTAATTCGTTCTGATGTTATGTATAATAGTTAAAAAAAAAAAAAAAAAAAAATTATAATAAAAAATAGATATTTTTTTTTTAATGGACCAGTAAAAAATGTGAAAAATGAAAAAAAACAGATATTTTAGAATTTGATTTTTTTTTTTTTTTTTTTTAATTATTTTATTAATTTTTATTTTTTTATTTTTTTTATTTATTTACAAAATAGTAAAAAAATAAAATAAAAAACATTAATAAATCGAAAATGGTAACAACAAATATAAATAACAATAAATCAATTAATATAATTAGTAAAGATATAACTTATTTTAATAATAATAATAATAATAATAATAATAATAATAATAATAATAATAATATTTTTTTATTAAATGAAATTAATAATCAACAAGATAGAATAAATCAATTAAGAATCGACGATGAATTTATAAATAACTATCATCACACTCACCAAGAAACAATAAATACAAGGGGTAGAAGGTTTTTTAAATTTTTATTAAAGTTTAATAAAAAAAAAGGTTCAAATAGTGATACAATCCAAGTTCACTTTTTTACACCTTACTGGTAATTGTTTTTTTTTTTTTGGTACTCATAGTAAAGTGGTCTATTATGCATCTAAGAATATTCTTTGCCTCTCTCTTATTGAAACATTAAAAAAAAAAATGTTGGAATCAATTTTGAAATTTCTTTTTTTAAAAAAAAGAAAAAAATATAAAAAAAAAATATTAATAAAATATTGAAAAGGAATCCAAAGATATTTTTGATTTTTTGATTTTTTTATATATTTTTTTTTGTTTTTTTTTTGTTTTTGTGTGGAAAAAAAAAGAAGGGTCTTGATGGTTTTTTTTTTTTTTTTTTTTTTTTTTTTGGTTCATTAAATTCTATTTTTTTTTTTTTTTATATATATATTTAACAAAAACTTTGCAATATGGGTCAATCAAATTCAAGAAGTATTTATCGAAAAAAATAAATAAAATAAAATAAAATAAAATAAAATAAAATAAAATAAAATAAAATAAAAAAAAATTAAAAAAAATAAAAAAAAAAAATTATAAAATAAAAAATTTAAATGAAAAAAAAAAAAAAAAATAGCAATCATATAAATTAATAAAAATATAAAAACAATTAATTTAATTTTAACAAACCACCCAATTTAGCTATTTATTTAGAACCGGTTGAGAGACCAAACGTAAAGGATTCAGGAAAAACTAATTTCAACTATTAATTCTAAAAGAAATTAAACAAAATACAATAAAATCTAATTTTTATTTGTTTCAATTATCATTTTTATTTTAAAAGAACGCAAATGTTTTCGTTTGGAAAAAAAAAATAAAAAAAAAGAAAAAAAAAAAACAAAAAATAAAAAAATTTTTATTTATTAATATTATTTATTTAGATTACAAAACAAAAATCAAATCAATTATAAACTTTTAATAAAGGTTGATATTTATAGATTTTTTTTTTTTTTTTTTTTTTTTTTTTTAACAAAAAATATCTTTCAAAGGGAAAATATAAACTTTAAAATAGTATTTATTATAATATTTTTTAGGATTAAAAAAAAAATCTTGGGATATAATTATTTCCAAATTTCTGTGAAAAATAAAAAAAAAATCTCATCAAAATCATGTATTAATTTTTATAAAGGTTTATTTTTTTTTTTTTTTTTGTAATTGGAAAAAGAAAAATACCATTGATATTATTAGATATTGTTTTTAACTTTTTAAAATTGGTTTATTAAAAATCTTATTTTTTTATTCAAAATTAATTTATTTTAATTTTTTTTTTTTTTTTTTATTTTTCCAAATCAATTTAAAAAAAAAAAAAAAACAAAAAAAAATATTATTAACATTTAATCAAATAAAAACATATTAATATTTTTAATAACATTTAATAAAATAAAAAAGGGAAAATAAAAATTTTTGATAAAATAAAAAAAATGGGTGCCAAGAGTTCAAAACCAAGTATGAATTAATAGATTTTTTTTTTTTTTTTTTTTTAACCCCAACTAATCTTTTATTTTTTTTTTATCATTTTATAGAATACATAGTTCAAGGAAGTAACAGTAGTAGTGGCAGAGGAGGTTCACGTTCTACTTTCTATGCATAGTTGAAAAAAAAAAAAAAAAAAAAAAAAAAAATGTTATTATATCCATCTATATGATCAATAAAATCAATCATTTTAAAATGATTTTTTAAAAAAATTTTATTTTATTTTATTTTATTTTATTTTATTTTATTTTATTTTATTTTATTTTATTTTATTTTATTTTATTTTATTTTCGAATTTTATTGGTAACATTTGGATTTTCAGTTTTTTTTTTTTCAAAAAACCATCACCAAAAAAACATAAAACCAATAATGGGTATGTCCGGCAGTTTAAAAAGTTTTAAACCAAGTATGTTGGCAATTATCTGTATGGATTTAGTTTTTTTTTATTAAAAAACATAAATAAAAAAACTAACAGATCTCTTTTTAGCACTATATGCTCAAAATAGTAATAACAGAAGTTTTGTTCGTCCAATAACCTTTAATGCTTAAATAAAAAAAAATTAAAAATTAAAAATTCAATGTATGCATTACACAATAATAAATCAAAAAGATATTTTTAGAACAAAACTCCCGCTCTTTTATTTTTTTTTTTTATTTTTTTATTTTTAATTTTTTATTTTTTTTTTATTTTTTATTTTTTCAATTTTATGAAACCAACAACAACAACAAATAATATTTCAATATAAATATAAATAAATACAATGAATTCAAATAATGATAGTAATATATTATTTGTTAACCAAGTTGGAGAACTATTGACAAGGTATAATGAACAAATTGGTCAATTAAATAAAGGTTTATTAGATTACTATTATAATAATGGATTTGATAAAAAGAATTTAAATAGTATTGAAAAAGAATTGGGTATTGTACAAGTATGATACCTTTATTTATTTATTTATTTATTTATTATTATTGTTTATTTAATATATATAAAGTTCCAAATATTAAAAAAAAAAAAAAAAAAAAAAAAAAAAAAAATTTAAATTAGGATTGCTTTTCAAAAATGAAATGGAATTATATAGAAAATGGTAATAAACAATTATTTATAAAAGATATTATATCAGAGACACAAATTACAACACCAAGTCAACATAATGTACATAGTTTAGAAGATCAATTAAAAGAGATTAAAAATGATTTCAATAATAATAAAGAGAAAACTAAAAAAGCATTTGAACATATCATTGAGATCATAAATAGATTCACTGGTATGAATGAAAAATATCAAAAAGAGAAACAAAATTTACAATCTTCAATTAGTAAAGCAAATGAATTAATTGAAAATATATTAAAATTAGTTAATAATAGTAATAATAATAATAATAAAAATAATAATAATAATAATAATAAATCTGGTAATAATAATATTATTAATTATAGTAATAATTTAAATTCATCAATTCAATGGTACAAAAAATATAATAAATTTTTAGAATCAATGGGTGGATTATACATTATACCAAATAATGATAATCAGATAATAAAAAATTCAAAAATTGAATTTGAATTAAAAATTGATACAACTAAAATAATACATAAATTAATAATAGAATTAGATGAAAATAATAATAATAATAATAATAATAATAATAATAATAATAATAATAATAATAATAATAATAATAATAATAATAATAATAATAATAGTGATAATAATAATAGTGATAATGAAAAAGTTTTAAATAATTTACCAATTATAAAAGGTTATAATTTAATACCAAATATTAATGAACTGAATAAAGTTTTACAAGATACAATATCAGATTATTCAAATGAACCCTTGGAATCATTTAGCGATATTGGCTATTTAGTTGGTGAATTTAAGAATATAATTTCAAATTATTATTTAATGGAAGCAGAAATTCAAGATTTATCATTACGTTTTAAAATTAAACGTCAAACATTGAAAAATTATGGCGAACTTTCAATTCAATTACCAAATGGTTTCACTTGTAATCTTTATTTAGATTCTGATTATCCAAAATATTCAAATATTGAAATTCAATCAATTCAAAAACCAAATTCTAATGAATTAGTAACAAATTTATCATTTATTCAAAAAAATATAAATGAAAATAAATGGAGTTTATTACAATTAATTGAAGAAATTGATTATTATTTAAAATAATAAAATTTTTTAAAAAAAAATAAAATAAAAAGTTATGATTTTTTATAAATATATATATTTATATATTCTAATTTTAAAATTGAAAAATAATTATTTATTTATTTATTTATTTATTTATTATTATTTATTTATAAATTTCCAAAATTTTTTAGTATTATTATTTGTAATTGTAATGATTTTAATTTGTTGTAAAATTGAATGATGATCGAAAATTTCGAAATTAAAAGGTAGATTATTCCAATTCTTTATAATTATTAATTCCAAAGGTGGTAAAACATTTGAAGCAATTGGTTGTTTATATGATTTATCAAATGTTAAATATTTTAATGACTTTGGAAGTGAATCACTTTCTAAAATTTGGTCAAACTTTTCACCAAATTCAATATAACAAAGATTATTAGGTAACATATTCTTTGTTAATTTTTCATTATAATAATATCCAAATATTAATACTTTTAAATTTTTTGGAAAACTATTTGGTAATAATGGTTGATTAAATTTATGACTCATTATCAATGTTTCAATTGTTGAAGGTAGTTCATTTAAATTGATTGGTTCATTAAAATTTGGACTAAATGATAACTTTTTTAAATTACAAATAATGTTAACACCATTACCATATTCATTATTATTATTATTATTATTATTATTATTATTATTATTATTATTATTATTATATAATTGATTTATTTTTGGTAAATCTCTTAATGATCCTAAATATTTAAATGATTTAACATTTGATGGTATATTGAAAGGATAGAATAGAGTTGATGTATTGATTTCTAATTTTTTAATACTTGATGGTAAGAAATCACTAGAGACTAATAATTGTTTTGGACAATTTCTAAGTTTTAAAACTTGTGTTGAAGGTGGAATACAATTAATTGGTAACTCTTGATTATAATGATAACCAAATTCAAGTTTTATTAAAGATTGAGGTAAAACACCAACTTCAATTGGTTTATTGAAATTCCAACCTAATATAAGTGATTTCAATGATTTTGGAAGAACATCATGACCAATGGTTTGATTAAAAAGGTAACCAAATTGTAAATGTTCTAATGATTGAGGTAATGATCCAATCTCTAATTGATAATCGAATCTATATGAAAGTTTTAAAATTTTTAAACCTTCGGGTAACTGATTTGGTTCAATCTTTTGATTAAAATATAAACCCATAGTTAATGAAGTACATGATTGTGGTATACAACCAATTCTTAAACATTGGTCGAATGAGTCACCAAATATAATTGATGTCAATGATGATGGGAATGAATTTATTACTAATGGTTTATTAAATTTATTACCAAGTTCAATTTCTTCTACACTATTTGGTATTACACTCTTTCTAATTAATGAATCGAAATTATCATGAAAAATGATTCTCTTTACACCCATTGGTATCATATTTGGTTTAATCTCTCTATAATTAAAATAAAGTTCTTCTTCTTCTTTATAATAATTTTCAGATGATTTAGAAATATCAAGTTGAGGTCCTTGAATTGCTAAACCATCAATTATTACCCAACAATTTGAATTTGGTATTGATCCTTGAACTAATAATTTTTCAAATGGTGATGAATTAAAACAATAGTCCAATAAACTACCACCACCACTACCACCACTACCACCACTACCACCACCAATATTATTTATATTTTTTGTAGGGCTACATTGTTTATAATCATTATTATTATTATTATTATTACTTGAGAAAAATGATGATGATAATAAATTTTGATCTTTAAATTCCAATTTCTCTAATGTTATTGGTAAAACATTTGGTTTTATAATTTTATTGAAATTTGTACCTAATTTTAAAGATTTTAAATTATTTGTAATCCAATCTTTAGTTAACTCTTGATTAAATGATTTACCAAATTGAATATGTTCAATAGAGTTTGGTAAACCATAAATAGGTTTATTAAAATCATCACCAAATATTAATGATGTAACAGAGTTTGGTATTGAATTTGATAATATCGGTTGATTAAATTTACCAATGAATTGAATTTCTTTCAATGAATTACCAACTAAACAATTTGTAGGTATTGGATAATTGAATCTACCTGATAATACTAATTTTTCAATTGATGATGAATTTAATGATAAATTATTAAAGCTATTACTATTAAATTCTGATGAACAACCTAATTTAAATATTAAAGTTTTCAATCCTTTTGGTAAATAACTAGATGATAATGTACCAATAAATTTACATCCAAATATTAATGTTTCTACACTATCTGGTATGGAAATTATATTTGGTTCATCATTTAAAGATAAATTTAAATTCTTTATATTATTTGGTAAATTTTCTTTTTCAATTTTATTATTATAATTATTGTTATCATAATTATTATTATTATTGTTATTATTATTGGTATTATTATTACTATTATTATTATTATTAGGATTATAATTTGAATTTATAACATTATTAAATAAATTAAAATTATTTATAAAATCATTATTGTGAAAATGATAATTATAAAAATTACTATATTCTTGATTTGATATTAACCTATGTAAATTATTTAATAGTCTTATAAATTTGAAAAGTTGTTTATTAATGAAAATATTCCTAAATGCTTTATAAAATAATTTGCTCATATTTTCATCATAGTTTATTGTTTGGTCATTTTCTTTGTTGTCTATTTTTAATTTTTTGTGTAATGACATATTTTTTTTTTTTTTCTTTTTTGTAAAATAAAGAAAATGACTTTATTTAATTTTTGGTTTTTAATTATGAATGGATAATAAAAAAAAAAAAAAAAAAACAAAAAAAAAAAAATGTAGTGGCGAAAATAATAATTTTATGAAGATATATCTTTTTTTATATTTATGTGGTTGTAATTTCATATGTTTGAAATTTTTAATTTTTTAATTTTTTTTTGTATTTTTATTTTTTTTTTGTATTTTTTTATTTTTTTTGTATTTTTTTTTTAAAATCTAATTAAATAATCTTTTTTAAGTATTAAAAAAAAGATTTTTTTTTCACAGTTAAAATTTTTTATTTATTTTTTAAAAAAACAAAAAAAAAAAAAAAAAAAAAAAAAAAATAATTTATTTTTTAATAAAACAAAAAAAAAAAAAAAAAAACTAAAACGTTCTAAATTCACTTTTTTATTTATTTAATATGGTGGATGAAATTAAATTCTTAATGTCAAATTGGATGTTCGAAAAAATAAAATTTAAAAAAAAACAAATAAAATAATCCAAATTTAATCATTTGTTTTTTTGATTTTTATTTGATTTGATTTTATTTTATTTTATTTTATTTTATTTTATTTTATTTTATTTTATTTTATTTTATTTTATTTTATTGTTACTATAATCAGTTTGAGATTTAATTAATTTATTAAATTTGGAATTTGGAATATTCATTAAGTTTGAAGGAGTATCGAATTCTATTAATTGACCACTATCTATTACTGCTATTTTATTACAATCAATAATTGTTTCAAGTCTATGAGCAATTGTTAAGGTTGTACAATCTTTAAAGTTTTCTTGAATTGTTTGTTTGATTAATTGAGCTGTATGGTAATCAATTGAACTTGTGGCTTCGTCCATTAAAATGATTTTAAAATTTTTTAAAATCGTTCTACAAAGACATAATAATTGTTTTTGACCATATGAGAAACCATTATCACCATTCTCTTGTAGTGCTGTCTCTAATTTTAATGGCATTGAATTGATTGCATCCTTTAATTTAACTTTTTCAATTGATTCCCAAATTTCAAAATCAGTGAATTCATTGAATGGGTCAATGTTTGAACGAATTGTACCTGTGAAAATGAATGGATCTTGAGGTACAATACCTATTGATGATCTTAGTTTTTGTAATTGAACCTTTGATATATCAATACCATCAATTAATATTAAACCTTTTGAACATTCTACCATTCTAAATAATGATGAAGCGATAGTTGTTTTACCGGCGCCAGTTCTACCAACTATTCCAATCTTTTCGCTGGATTGAACTTTAAATGATAAATCTTTTAAATTTGGTTCTGAATTTGGTCGATATTTAATTTCCACATTTTTAAACTCTATAATACCTTTATTTGGCCAATTAACTAAATCACCATTTGAAATAGTTTTAAGACCATCACTATCAACTTGATTAGTACCAGTGGATATGAGTTTATTTCCTTCTTTTGGAATTTCAATATAACTTTGAATTCTTTGGAATGAGTTCATTTTAACTTCTAATTCAACGATTCTACGAACTCCCCAACTTAGATAACCATTTAAACTCAAAGCAGTTGTGACTGATAACGCAGCGAGTCCATTGTTTGATGTGAATAATGCAGCAGCTAATGAAGTAAAGAATACCATTATACAACCCATAACTTCTAATCTCATAGATATCCATCTATGAACTGCGAAACTATAAAAGATACAACCTAAATTAATATTGATATTATCAAACATTTCTTTAATAAATCTAGATTCTTGTTTATAAGTTCTAATTGTAAGTAAACCATTATAGCACTCTTGAAGTAATGAAAATACTGGCGATAATGTAATAGATTCCCATCTATTTAATTCTCTTGCTGATGGTCTATATAATCTTTGATAAATATAATAAATTATAAATAACAAAGTTAAAGGTATAATAATAATTGGAATAATGAAAACTATTGAAATTAAACCAATTGTTAATTCAGAGAAACATATTGAAACCTCTGATAATAGATCCAACATATGAATATCAATATCACTAGTATCTTTACTGAATCTATTTAAAATTCTACCTGATGGATTTGTATCAAAGAATCTACATGATGCATATGTTACTGATTTTAATAGTGCTGAATGTAAATTTTTACCAATTCCAAATGTTATACGACTTAATGAATATGTACGTATCATTAATAACGAAACAAAAATACCAATAATTAATAAATAGTAACCAATGTAAAATGAATCACTTTTGCCTTCAATTGATCTTTCTGTCCAAATTGCTAACCAAAAATCTGAAACTTTATAAACGGCTTGACCAATGAAAAATAATGAAATAGTGATGAAAAGTGTTACACCTGATGTTCCATAACTAAAGTATTTTTTATAAACATTAAATTCTACCTCTCCCTCATTTTTATCTTCTTTAACTAATAATTTTGCTTTCTCGATTAAATTTGGATCATTCTTATCACTAATAACATTATTAACATCAATAATTTCATTTTCGATTTCAATTTCATTTTTTATTAACTCTTCACTATCAGTTTCATTTTCAACATTTTTTTTAATTTCTTTTGTTTTTAAAATTGATTTAAAATCAATACCTTGAATACAATGATCGAATAAATGTGATGCGACTTCAGGATCTACAGCTGATAAAGGTTCATCAAAAATAAAACAATCTGAATTTGCATAAAGTGCACGTGCTAATGATATACGCTGTTTTTGACCTCCTGAAAGGTTAATACCACGTTCTCCAATCTCTGTTAAATCTAATCCTGCTAAATTTACTATATCTTTTGTTAATGCTGTTGATTCAATAACTTTTTTATATCTTTCTATATCAAATTCATTTCCAAATAGAATATTCTCTCTTAATGATGCACTTAATAAAAATGGTTGTTGACTTGTAAATGAAATATTATTTGGTACACCACTAACACTACCATTTAATTTATAAATTTCACCAATTAAACCACAAACTAAACTTGTTTTACCGCTACCAACAACACCACAAATCATAGTTAATTTACCTTTTGGTACTATTAAATTAATATCATTTAATTTATAATCAAAATTTTCATTTATTTTAATATTTTCTTCATTTTCCTCTTCCTCTTCTTCTTCATTTTCTTCCTCATCTTCGCTTTGATTAAATTCAAATAAATTATTATTTTCAGGTTCATTCCATTGAAATGTACAATTTTCAATTATAATATCATTATCATCATTATTGTTATTATTTTTATTATTATTATTATTATTATTATTATTATTGAAGTTAATATTTTGATTATTTTCTTTTGATTTTAAAGATTCAGAAGATTTTAAAAAATTTTGAATTCTTTTGACTGATGGCATTAAACCAATAGCTTTATAAATATCTTCAGGTAAATAAATTAAGGGTAATTTTAAATTTGCAAAAATGGTCATTGCTGTGAAAGTTACATCTAAACTCATTGTATTACCGGTTAATGAATAAGTTGCAAATGTTGATACTAATACTAAGGTTGCATTGGTTTCAATCATCATATGATCGAAAATCCAAAATAAAACTCTAAGAAATAAAAATTTTAATTCTTGTTTTCTTTGTTCTTCAATTTTATTTATAAATAAATTCTCCCATGCATACATTTTAAATGGTCTAATATTGGTTATTAATTCACTGGTTAAATTAGTTCTTGAATCTGAATATTCCAATGATTTCTCTAAATAATTACTAGATTTTGTACACAACATGGTGTTGATTGGTAATGCAATTACCATTACACCAAATCCAACTAAACCACTTGGACCAACTACATAACATAATAATCCCAATAATATAAGAATTTGAAGTGTATGTGATACAATATCTAAATAATAAGTCCAAAAGAATTCTGATATATTTTCAACATCAATTGACATAATATTCATAATTTTTCCAGATCTATATTTCTTTTTTGATACATTTGATAGTTTTAATGTTTTTTCAAATATCTTTGCTGTTAATGCGCCTCTAACATCAAAACTATTTTTCATACCAAACCAATAAAATAATTCTTGTGAAATTGATTGTCCTAATATACTGATACATAATAAACAACATAATAAAATTCCTTTTAAAATGGATTTTTCATTATCATTATCTGTTGATATATAATTTATTAAACTTTTATAAAAAAAAAAAAAAAAGTTAGTTCTTTTTTAATTTAAAAATAAATAAATATTAGATTAAATTAAATACATACAATTTTAAACAAATTGGTGATAAAAATATAAAAATTGTAATAAATATATTTGAAATTAATGCATATTTATTTTTTGGTAAAAAATTTTTATAAATATGTTTTATTAATGCATATTTTGAACCATTTGAAAAATTGATATCATCCAATAGTTTTGATGTGGTTTGGACTTTATTTAACTCTGGTAAATCATAAATATCGTTCATTTCTAATGATTCTTTGAAATAACCTTTCATTATTAATTTCGTTACCCAATTAAAACTAATTTTTGACCATTTTGATGAATTATCTTCTGGACATGCTTTATAAAAATTATTTGTTGAATTTGATGGTGAAGATGATGGTTCATTTTCATCTTCATCATCAAGCTTTTCATACAATAATGAAAATTTTTTTTTTATTTTTGTTTCGAAACTATTTATAAACATTTTTTTTTTTTTTTTTTTTTTTATTTTATTTTTTTTATTTTATTTTTTTTACTTTTTTTTTATTTACATTGCACGAAATTTAAAATAAAATTTTTATACCGAAGAGAATTGCAATAAAAAAAAAAAAAAAAAAAAAAATTAATTTGAGAAAAAAGTGGTAAAAGCAAAAATAAAAAAAATGGGTTATAATTTGTTTTTACCGAAGCAATTATTAGATAAAACCCTAAAATTTTTAATGTGCCTTATATGTTGTCGCAATAATTTAAAAACACAATAATTAGCTGTAATAATTTTTATTATTTTCTTTTAAAATTCACAACTAAACAGAAAAAAAAAACAACAAAAAATTGTATTATTTATTAAACAAATGCCCAATAAAAAAAAAAAAAAAAAAAAAAAAAAAAAAAAAAAAAAAAAAAAAAAAATATTACTCTTTATTTTTGAAAAGACAATTTTTTATTTTTCCTATTTATTTTTTATTAATTTTAATTTATTTGTTCATTTTTATTTTTTCTTTTATTTTTTTTTTTGTTTTTGGTTTCACAAATTTTAGATTTTCGAAAAAAAAAAAAAAAAATCCAATATTCTCCACTCAAAATATAAAATGATTTTACTAAAAGTTTACTTCTTCATAAGAATAAGTAAAGGATAAAAGAAAAAAAAAAAAAAATTATTCCAGTCAAGTGGATTTTGATTTAAATAAATTTCTAGAAAAGATTATTTTTTTTTTATTTATTTATTTGTTTTCATTATTTATTTGTTTATTATTGTTTTTTCATTGTTATTATAATCAGTTTGAGATTTAATTAATTTATTAAATTTGGAATTTGGAATATTCATTAAGTTTGAAGGAGTATCGAATTCTATTAATTGACCACTATCTATTACTGCTATTTTATTACAATCAATAATTGTTTCAAGTCTGTGAGCAATTGTTAAGGTTGTACAATCTTTAAAGTTTTCTTGAATTGTTTGTTTGATTAATTGAGCTGTATGGTAATCAATTGAACTTGTGGCTTCGTCCATTAAAATGATTTTAAAATTTTTTAAAATCGTTCTACAAAGGCATAATAATTGTTTTTGACCATATGAGAAACCATTATCACCATTCTCTTGTAGTGCTGTCTCTAATTTTAATGGCATTGAATTGATTGCATCCTTTAATTTAACTTTTTCAACTGATTCCCAAATTTCAAAATCAGTGAATTCATTGAATGGGTCAATGTTTGAACGAATTGTACCTGTGAAAATGAATGGATCTTGAGGTACAATACCTATTGATGATCTTAGTTTTTGTAATTGAACCTTTGATATATCAATACCATCAATTAATATTAAACCTTTTGAACATTCTACCATTCTAAATAATGATGAAGCGATAGTTGTTTTACCGGCACCAGTTCTACCAACTATTCCAATCTTTTCGCTGGATTGAACTTTAAATGATAAATCTTTTAAATTTGGTTCTGAATTTGGTCGATATTTAATTTCCACATTTTTAAACTCTATAATACCTTTATTTGGCCAATTAACTAAATCAGCATCCTTAATTGTATGATTATCAACTTCATTTGAGTTTGTTGATACGAGTTTATTTCCTTCTTTTGGAATTTCAATATAACTTTGAATTCTTTGGAATGAGTTCATTTTAACTTCTAAGTCAACGATTCTACGGATTCCCCAACTTAGATAACCATTTAAACTCAAAGCAGTTGTGACTGATAACGCAGCGAGTCCATTGTTTGAAATGAATAATGTTGCAATTAATGAGGTAAAAAATACCATTATCCAACCCATAACTTCCAATCTCATAGAAACCCATCTATGAACTGCGAAACTATAAAAAAAACAACCTAAATTAATATTGATATTGTCAAACATTTCTTTAATAAATCTAGATTCTTGTTTATAAGTTCTAATTGTAAGTAAACCATTATAGCACTCTTGAAGTAATGAAAAAATTGGGCTAACTGTAATAGATTCCCATCTATTTAATTCTCTTGCTGATGGTCTATATAATCTTTGAAGTATATAGTAGGCAATGGATAAAATAATTAATGGAATTACCATAATTGGAATAATGAAAACAATAGAAATTAAACCAATTGTTAATTCAGAGAAACACATTGAAACCTCGGTTAATATATCAAACATATGAATATCAATATCACTAGTATCTTTACTGAATCTATTTAAAATTCTAC
Organism: Dictyostelium discoideum AX4; assembly: GCF_000004695.1. Lineage (NCBI taxonomy): Eukaryota > Evosea > Eumycetozoa > Dictyosteliales > Dictyosteliaceae > Dictyostelium > Dictyostelium discoideum. The sequence goes on from NC_007091.3 coordinate 526,682, forward strand.
CTGATGGATTTGTATCAAAGAATCTACATGATGCATATGTTACTGATTTTAATAGTGCTGAATGTAAATTTTTACCAACGTTGAATGTAATACGACACAATAGTAAAATACGTATCATCAAGATTACAACAAAAGTACCAAAAATTAATAAATAGTAACCAATGTAAAATGAATCACTTTTGCCTTCAATTGATCTTTCTGTCCAAATTGTTAACCAAAAATCTGAAACTTTAAAAATGGCTTGACCAACGAAAAATAATGAAATAGTGATGAAAAGTGTTACACCTGATGATCCATAACTAAAGTATTTTTTATAAACATTAAATTCTACCTCTCCCTCATTTTTATCTTCTTTAACTAATAATTTTGCTTTCTCGATTAAATTTGGATCATTCTTATCACTAATAGCATTATTAACATCAATAATTTCATTTTCGATTTCAATTTCATTTTTTATTAACTCTTCACTATCAGTTTCATTTTCAACATTTTTTTTAATTTCTTTTGTTTTTAAAATTGATTTAAAATCAATACCTTTTTCATTTAATTCTTGATATGTACCTTGAATTAATTGACCATTCGAATTTAAAACTATAATATGATCTGCATATGGAATGAATTGAAGTTGATGAGTTACTAAAATTCGTGTTTTATTTCTCATTAATTCTCCTTGAATACAATGATCGAATAAATGTGATGCGACTTCAGGATCTACAGCTGATAAAGGTTCATCAAAAATAAAACAATCTGAATTTGCATAAAGTGCACGTGCTAATGATATACGCTGTTTTTGACCTCCTGAAAGGTTAATACCACGTTCTCCAATCTCTGTTAAATCCAATCCTGCTAAATTTACTATATCTTTTGTTAATGCTGTTGATTCAATAACTTTTTTATATCTTTCTATATCAAATTCATTTCCAAATAGAATATTCTCTCTTAATGATGCACTTAATAAAAATGGTTGTTGACTTGTAAATGAAATATTATTTGGTACACCACTAACACTACCATTTAATTTATAAATTTCACCAATTAAACCAAAAATTAAACTTGTTTTACCACTACCAACAACACCACAAATCATAGTTAATTTACCTTTTGGTACTATTAAATTAATATCCTTTAATTTATAATTAAATTCTTCATTATCATTTTCTTTTTTATTAATTGATTCATCTTGATTTTCTTCTTCTTCATTGTCACCATAATTTAATTCAAATATATTATTATTTTCAGGTTCATTCCATTGAAATGTACAATTTTCAACTATAATATCATTATCTTGGCCATGTTGATTATTATTTTCTTTTGTTGTTGTTATTTTTTGATTTTCATTTTTAAAATTTTTATTATATTTTAAAGATTCAGAAGATTTTAAAAAGTTTTGAACCCTTTTGACTGATGGTATTAAACCAATAGCTTTAAAAATATCATAAGGTAGACGAATTAAAGGCACTTCTAATTTTGAAAATATTGTCATTGCTGTGAAAGTTACATCTAAACTCATTGTATTACCGTTTAATGAATAAGTTGCAAATGTTGATACTAATACTAAGGTTGCATTGGTTTCAATCATCATATGATCAAGTATTGAGTAAAAAATACGTAGGAATATATTCTTTAATTCTTGTTTTCTTTGTCCATCAATTTTATTTATAAAGAAATTCTCCCATGCATACATTTTAAATGGTCTAATATTGGTTATTAATTCACTGGTTAAATTAGTTCTTGAATCTGAATATTCCAATGATTTCTCTAAATAATTACTAGATTTTGCGCATAACATTGCATTGATTGGTAATGCAATTACCATTACACCAAATCCAACTAAACCACTTGGACCAACTACATAACATAATAATCCCACTAAACTTAATATTTGGATGAAATGGGACACTATATTAATATGATGTGTCCAAAAGTATTCAGATATGTTTGCAACATCAATTGACATAATATTCATAATTTTTCCAGACTTGTATTCCTTTCTTGATGCATTTGATAATTTTAATGTTTTTTCAAATATCTTTGCTGCTAATGCACCTCTAACATCAAATCCATTTTTAATACCAAACCAATAAAATAATTCTTGTGAAATTGATTGTCCTAAAACACATAAACATAATAAACAACATAATAAAATTCCTTTTAAAATGGATTTTTCATTTTCATCTTGTATTGAAATATAATTTATTAAACTTTATTTTTTTTTTTTGAAATAAAATAAAATCAATTAATAAAATTGGAAATAATTGGAAAATAAATAAACTATATAATATACTTACAATTTTAAACAAATTGGTGATAAAAATGTAAAAATTATTATAAATAAATTTGAAACTAAAGCATATTTATTTTTTGGTAAAAATTTTTTATAAATATGTTTTATTAATGTATAATTAGAATTATTTGATAAATCTATATCTTCCAATAGTTTTGATGTGGTTTGGACTTTATTTAACTCTGGTAAATCATAAATATCGTTCATTTCTAATGACTCTTTTAAATAACCTTTCATTATTAATTTCGTTACCCAATTAAAACTAATTTTTGACCATTTTGATGAATTATCTTCTGGACATGTTTTATAAAAATTATTTGTTGAATTTGATGATGGTTCATTTTCATCTTCATTATCTTTTAGTTTTTCATAGGACGAAAAAAACTTTTTTAAAATTTTAGTGAACATTTTTTTTTGTTTTTTTTTTTTTTTTTTTTGTTTTGTTTTGTTTCTCACACAAACATGATCTAATTAAATAACTCGGCAACTCCAATATTTTGTTTAAAAGCAACTCCATTATTTAGTGATTTGTTCTTTATTTCTTAAAAAATTCTCTACTTTCATTTTTGAGAAAATATATTTAAAAGGTTCACCCTTATAGTATGTTCTTTTTTTTTAAAGTGGAGAAAAGAGAATGAAAGCTGTGTTTTTTTTTAGATTTTTTGGATTTTTCGTTTTAATTTTTTTTTTTTTAGTTCGTTTTTTTAGGGTTATCTTGATTTGGTTTTTTTTTTTTTTTTTTTTTTTTTTTTTTTAACGGAATTTTATTTTATGATTTATTTTATATAATTTTGTGTATTTTTGTGTGCTTTATTTATCTATACTAAATTCATATTAAAAATTAATAAATTTAAATTGTTATCAATTTTTTTTTTTTTTTTTTTTTTTTTTTTTTTTTTTGGGTCTAATTTGAATGTTATCATCAATATAAACATTATTTTTTATATAAAATATATTCACCCGTTGTTCTTCCAAAATAAAAAAATCATTACAAAAAATGGATGAAAAATAATTAAATTCTAAAAATAAAATTTTTGATTTAAAAAATAAAATAAAAAATTCAAAAAAACAGAATGATTACATTCATTTTTTTTAATTTTTATATCATTTTGTGTATTTTTGAGTGCTCTATTTATCTATACTTAATTCATATTAAGAATTAATAAATTTAAATTATTGTTTGAAAAAAAAAAAAAAAAATGAAAAATAAAATAAAAAAAAAAATGAAAATTTTTTTTTTTTTTTTTTTGGGTGCCCAGTTTGAATGTTTATCAATAATCTGTCCACAAATTATTTTTTTTTATTTTATCTATTTTTATTTTATAATAAAATAATATTTTTAAAAACAATATATGTTCTTTTTTTTTTTATTTTTTAATTATTAATTTTCATTTGATTTAATTGTTTGATATAAAAAGCCCATTGTTGAGATTGAGTCACCTAAACCAACAGTTTTTAAAGGAGATTTACAAACTAAAACTGGGGCTAAATGGAATTCATAACCAGAATCTTGCCAAGTTGTAACTGGTGAAGATGGATCGATAATGATTGATTTTGTAGCACCTGGAGTATAACGATAATCTACTTCCACTGATAATGGTAATAATAATTCAACAGAATTGAAACGACAAGCTTGAAAGGTGGCTTCGATTGAAGAGGCGGCTACTGAAGCTGAAGTTAATTTTGGAGACCATTGCGAATAGGATTTAGTGATAATCAAATGAAATGATAAATAGTGGAAATGAATTCTAGTTAATAAACGTTGTTTTGACATTGTTGGTATACCAAAATCACCCAAAATATTATCATCGACATTTCTATCGGCAGTGGTGGAGGTGGTGGTGGTGGTGGCATAATGAAATGAAATTTCCATAATATGAAGTAACGCATTTACAACCACATTAACAGAAGGTTCTTTAAAATCGTCCAAACTGAATTTCTTACCACCTGTTGAAACATAGATAAAGCCTAATTCCTGTTCGTTCAATCCGACAGAGTCAACGAATGGTATGATCTTTTTAGCCAATAAATTAATATAGGAAGGTGAAGCGATTGACGCCAATTCCAAATGAATTGGTACATTCAACGATGGATGATTTAAAAAGTTTGAAGGATTATTATTGTATGGGATTTGTTTCAATAGGTTGACCATATCATTTACACGTCTTTCTTGAGCCTCTTCGGTTAATAAATGTAAACCTGATAAGAGTAATAAATCTGGTTGTTTCTTTTCAATCTCTTGATGGAATGATTCCATTGTCATTAGATGTGAGTTTGTGTTATCTCTTGATATGATGAATCTATTGGAACGTGGTGGTGAGATTGAACCCCATCTACTCTGTTTATTGTATTCCATAATTAGATGAATCTCATCAAACTCTTCGCCATTCTCTGACTGATAACCAATGATTGACACTGATGGCGACAAGAGTTCCTTCAATTTCTTGCCAATGATACCGCCCAAATAAACCCTACAACCATCTGCCACCAATCTATTTGCCATTATACCTGCATTGCCACCGGTGTAGAATTGCTTTGATTCAGATTGCAATGCTGCTGCCAAAATCGCAGAAAAGGTATCTTCATTTTCAATCATACGTTCAGCTGCTGAACCACTCTTAAAATAATGTGAAAAGGTTTGTTCAAAATCATCCAATGATTTAATGACCTCTTTTGACATTGGTCTATTATGAATGGATGATTTCAATTTCAATTTATCCATTAATTCTATTGCATCAACCACTAAATCTAAATTTGTATTATATCCAACTGCTATTGTTTTATTCTTACATTCTTCGTTCCATTCTTTATATTTTGCTATATCTTTTAATCCATTTTCAATCTTTTTCATTGATTTTATATCATCAATTATATTTATATTTGTATTATTATTATCATTATTGTTATTTAAATTATTACTATTATTTCCGCTATCATATAATGGATTGATTCTAAGGTATATATAAAATATAACTAAACATATAAAAAACACAACTAATCCTCCAAATTTTAAATTACTTAATGGTCTCTCAACTAAAATCTTTGGTCTATTTGCTTTTTGTTCTATCTTTTTTAATTTTTTTTTACTGATCTCTGGTGATTGTGATGATTGTGATGTTGGACTACTATTACCAACTAATGGTGGTGAATTTTTTGTTTGTCTTTTACTCATATTTTAATTTATTTGTGTAAAAGAGATTTTAAAATAAAAATAAAAAAAAAATTTTCAAAATTAAAAATAAAAAAAATATTTTCATTTTTTTTTTTTTTTTTTTTTTTTTGTTTTTTATTTGTAATTTTTCTATTTTTTTATTATTTTTTTTTTTTTTTATTATTAAAAAAATGATTTAAATTATTTTTTTAATATGAATTTAGTATATAAAAATAGAACACTTAAAAATACACAAAATGATATAAAATATAAAAAAAATGAATGTAACCATTTTCTGTTTTTTGAATTTTTTTTTTTTTTTTTTTTTTTTTTGGAAAATTAATTTTTTTTGAATTTTTTTTTTTTTTTTAATTTTTTTTTTTTTTTTTATGATCATCAACCACTTCAACATTTTTAATTTAAAATTTTTTTTTTTCTTTTTTTTTTTTTTTTTTTTCAAATTAATTGTAAATAATAAAAAGTAAAAATAAATAAACAAACAAATAAAATTTTATAAATTTCACAATTCTAGTTAATAAACATTCACCACAACATAATATAAAATAAAATAAAATAAAAAAGATAAAAAATAAAAAATAATAAAAAAATGACAAAAACAGAAACTAAAGTAGAACCAAAAGCAGAGGTCAAACCAAAAGAAGATAATGTAGAAGTTATTGAAGATGATGAATTTGAAGAGTTTGAAGATAGTAAATATATATTAATACATTATTTATTTGTTTATTTATATTTTTATTAAATTAACAAACTAACAATATTTTATTATTATTATCATTATTATCATCATTATTATCATTGTCATTATTCTTTTATTCATAGATATGGCCGAAGGCGAAGATAACTCAAAAGAACAATGGGAAGATGATTGGGATACTGATAAAATTGATGACGATTTTTCAAAACAATTAAGGTACATATTATATTAAAACTTGATACTCTCAATACCATAATCATTATTCTAATACCTTTTTTTTTTTTAAAAAAAAAAATTTTAATATACACCCATACATATATTACAGAGCTGAAATTGAATCCCACTCAACCATGAAATCATAAATAGAAATAATAATAAAAAAAAATATAGGAATAAAAAAAAAATAAAAAAAATAAAAAAAAAAAGAAAAAACTAAAAAATATAAATTGTAAAAAAAAAAAAATACATATATATACATATACATTTATTTTAAATTATTATTATAATTTTTTTTTTTTTAATTATTTATTTATAATTAATTATCATTACTCCAAATTTTCCAAGTTTTATCAAATGAAGTTGATAAAATTTTTGAATTTGTTAAATCAATAGAAGTAACTTTTGATGAATGACCTTCAAATGTTGCTAATGGACTCCATGTATTTGGTGACCAAGTTTTAATTTTACCATCAAATGAACATGTTGCTAAATAATTTACACAACCAGGACTACTGTTGTTGTTGTTATTATTAGTTTGAGTAGATTGCTTTTGAAATTTAACACATGATACGATTGAATTATGAGCTAAAATTTGACAAGATTGTTCTTTCTTACGAATATCCCAAATGACTACAGTGTTGTCTTCAGAGGAAGAAGCCAATTGATAACCATTTGGTGACCAATCGACAGAGATCACTTGTTTAGAGTGACCTTGGAAATAGAGGATTGGACGACCACTTCTTAAATCCCAAATTCTAACCAATCCATCTTGAGAGCCTGTTGCAAGTAATGAACCATCCGATTGAATTGAAATACCCATCACTCCATCACTATGTCCCTCTTGATCCAATAAACATTTACCACCACTCTCCAAATCCCACAATCTCCAACTTTTATCATTACTACTTGTAGTTATATATCTACCACATGGATGAAATGAACATCTATTTACAACATCACTATGACCTTCTAATGATAATATTGGTTGTGTCTCAATACTAACAGTCGCATCATTATCTTCTTCTTCATTATCATTGTTATTATTATTATTATTATTATTATCATTATTTAATAAAGGCCATAACTTACAAGTTGAATCAGCAGAAGTTGTGGCAATATTAACTAAATTCTTTGTATGATTACCATCTATACCTGACAATGGATGATACGCAATACAACTTACTCTTTGTGAATGACCTGCTAGAATTTGTTTCTTTTGACCTGAAACACTCCAAACCTTTGAAACACCACTCCATGATCCAATTGCAACATTTTTACCATCAGGTGAAAATACACCCATACTCAATGGTCTGTCATCACCAATTTGACTAACTGATGAATAATAATTCTTTAATTCCTTAACTGTATATTCCATATCTTTTTCAAACTCTGTTTTAATTTTTACCATCATATTTAAATCATCACCATCGTCACCATCGTCATCATCATCATCATCCTCCTCCTCATCTATATTCATATTATCATTTTCAAGTTGTTGATGTAATCGTAATTTTTTTTGAATTCTTTTTTGTTGTTTTTCTTCAAATTGATTTTTTAAATTATCATTTTCTTTTTGTATTGATAATTCAATTTCTCTTTGTTTTTTTAAATGTAATAATCTTTGTTGTGATTTCTTTAATGAATAAATTGATATATTAATCCTAGCGGTTTTTAATTCCTCTGTGCCCTCTGTAAGGAAATTCTCTTCATCACTACCTTCTAACTGTTCTTGCTCTTCTTGTTCTTTTTTATTTGAAATTAATAATGGTGTGCCATCTATAATATTTCTTTCAATTAATATCTCTCTTAATCTCGATCTTCTATGTTCTGGCTTTTCACCAAATAATATAATTGGTTCTAATAATTCTCGAAGTTTTAATTTTACTAAATTATCAATTGTTGGTACTATAACTTGTTTTGCTCTTTTCTTTCTTTCATATTCATCCAAAACTTTTTGATGTTGTTCTTGTGATCTTTTTGTGTGTTTTGAAAATGGTAAAAATTCTGCTTGGTTCTCTTCATCACCACCACCACTACTACCAATACTGTTAATACTATCTTTTTTTTGTTTCAAATTTTCTTTTTTAATTGCTCCAAAATAAATTCTTTTATTATCCATATTTATATTATTATTTTTTTAATTTTATTTTTAAAGAAAATTTTTAGAACATACAAACTAAAAAAAAAAAAAAAAAATGAAAAAAGAAAAAAAAAAAAAAAAAAGATAAAAAATGATTTTTCATTGAACAATTTGACAGAATGGGAAATTTTAAAAAAAAAAATTAATAAAAAAAATTGACTAGTAAAAAAATAATTAAATAACTAAATAAATAAATAATTAAATAAATAATTAAATAAATAATTAAAATAATAAATTTAAAAAAAAAAAAATTTTGAAAAAATTTTGAAAAATGTTTAATTTTTAATAAAGAAATAAATGTTTATATTTATAAAAATATTTATTTATTTTATTTAATTTTTTTTTATTCATTGATTTTTTTTTTTTTTTTTTTTATTTTTATTTTATTTTATTTAATTTTTTTTTATTCTTTGATTTTTTTTTTTTTTACCTTTTTACTTTTTTTTTTTTTTTTTTTTTTTTTTAGTTTTTTAAATTTTTTTTTCAGCGATCATACACAGTGTATATAATAATATATTATATTATACATAGGGAATAATCCCGAAAAATAAAGAAAATTAAAAAAAAATAAAAAATAAAAAATAAAATAAAATAAAAAGTAAAAAAAAAAATAAACGAAAAAAAAAAAAAAAAAAAAAAAAAAAAAATTACGAAAAATTGTTTTTTTTATTTCTTTTTTTAAAAACTATAATTATCATCATTTGTACATACTAAATTCCTTTTAAAATTTTTTTTTTTTTTTTTTTTTATTATTATTATCATTAGCTCAACAAAAATAAAAAAAAAAAATAAAAAATAAAAAATAAAAAAATTAAAAAATAAAAAAAATAAAAAACAAAAAATAAAAAATAAAAAAATAAAAAAGTAAAAAATAAAAAAAATAAAAAAAAAAGGATAAAAATAAAAAATGCAACAACAATCAGAAATCTCAAAACAAGTCTTTATATCTCCAGATTTATCAGATAACTATAACAATAACAATAGCAATATCAATACCAATAACAACAATTCCATTAATGATTATGAAAACCAAAATAATGGCTTAGTGGTACCACAATCAAATCAAAATCAACAATACCAAGATGACCAAAATGATTCTTTTGATGATGACTCAATGGATGAAGGTGAAGAAAAAAGTAATTTAATTATTGATGAATCACAACAAAATTCTTTAAATAATAACAATAATAATAGTGAAAATAATAATATTAATAATAGTGAAAATAACAATATTAATAATAGTGAAAATAATATTCATAATAATAATAATAATAATAATAATAATAATAATAATAATAATAATAATAATAATAATAATAATAATAATAATAATAATAATAATAATAATAATAATAATAATAATAATAATACTATAAATAATAATAATAATAATAATAATATAAATAATAATATAAATAATAATAATAATAATTACAATAATAATAATATTAATAATAATAATAATATTAATAATAATAATAATAATAATAATGAAAATAATAATAATAATGAAAATAATAATAATAATAATGAGAATAATAATAAATTTATTGGTTCACCAATGGGTGAGCCACAAATTAATAATAATAATAATAATAATAATAATAATAATAATAATAATAATAATAATAATAATAATAATAATAATAATAAAAATAATAATAATAATAATAATAATAACAATAATAATAATAATAATAGAAAATTTGATGATCAACAAATTATTAAAGATCTTGAGAATCGTTTAAAAGAAGCAAAAAAAACTAATCAATTACTTGATGAAAAATGTAATCAACTTAAAAAAAATATAACCGAGAAGAATCATTTACTTTCAAGGTATATAAATACATTAAATAGTTCAGTTTTACAAAAAAAAACACTAAATAGAAATCGTTCAAGATCAAGATCACGTTCAAATTCAAGATCACATTCTAGATCACGTTCAA
>NC_007091.3:539636-560820 GCF_000004695.1 Dictyostelium discoideum AX4
TAAAAAAGGGTATTGCAGATTCAGAATTACCAATGGTATTAAAAACAGTATTTACAAAGTATATGCTTTATTATCAACCAAAGGATAGAGCAGAGATTAATATAAAGAAAAGTTCATATAAAAAGGTATCAATTTTCTTAAAGGAGATGCAAAAACAAGGTTTTATTGAATTAAAAGAACCATCACCTGGTAATATAGTCTTATCAAAAATTAATAGAAACAATATAACCTATGGTAGATTTAAATTGGGTGAAATTGTTGGACCAACAATCAATCAAAATAATGGTGATAGCGATGATGAAAATGGTGGTGATTTGGATTCATCAGATGATATCGATGATACATTTGGTACAACACAAAGAGAATTTGTTCAAATTAAATCGATTAATGAAGTTTACTCAATTCCAAAACAATTAAAAGATTATTTAAATCAAAAGGAAATCGCCAATGCCAACGATAATGATAGCATTGTTAAAAAGAAATATTATTCATCATCTGAAATTCAAAAATTGGTTAGTTCTTATATTATAGAGAATAAATTAGAAGATCCACAAAAAAGATCAAAGATTAAATTGGATTCATTCCTTAATAAATTAGTACCAAATTCTTTGATTCAAAAGAGTATTGATGTAAATGGTTTAATTGAAAAGAATAGTTTCTTTATGACATTTAAAGATCATTCATTAAAGAGATATTTAGAGATTAATAGAGTAGATGATTCAAAAGAGTTTAAAGAATATGATCAAATCATTGTTCAAGTTAAAAAAATAGCAAATAGATTCGTTATTTTAGTTTCAAATTTAGAACTATTCTCAATACCTGTTAAAGAATTGGCAAATGAAGGTCAAAAATTATTTGCTGCAAGTACTTCAATCGATAAATTAAATTCTCATAAATCAACTTTAAAAATTCAAGGTAATGATTTAAATAGAGTTTCACAACATATTCAAAAGAAATATGGTATACCAAAGAAATATATCTCTGAAATTGATTTTAATAAAAAGAAATAAAAATAAAAATAAAATTTATAAAAACAAACATCGGTGTATATATATATGTATTCTTTTTTTTTTTTTTTTTTTTTAAAGTTATCCTTTATATTTATTTTTACTATTTTAAAATTGAGATTACAATGAATAGAAAAATTGATTGGGTTATTTGGTATTTGATTATTTTTAATTTGTTGGTTGTGGAACAATATAACATTGACCATTTGAACTACAAGCATAACCAGAGGCACAATTGAGAGTGTATTGACATTTACCATTGGAACAAACATCGGTGGTACATGCTCTATTATCATTACAATTTGCATTGGTTGAACAGCTAGTTACACCATTAATTGCTGGATTTACAGTATAGGAGCAACCAAAGGTTTGTAAACAATTAACAATTGTTGAATTATTATTATCATTACAATTAACTGCTGTATGAATACAACCTGATGTACTATTACATGAATCAATTGTACATTTATTTAAATCATCACAACCATTCCAATGACGACCATATTCACATGCAAATGTTTCAAAATTACAACTTACACTTGCACATGCACTATGGGATGGACTTTGTTTACAATTTGAAACACATTGTTTATATTCATTTGTTGATTCACAATCTACCCATTGATCAAGTACATTAAAACAACTACCATAGAAATTGTATGCAACAGTGCATGGATTATTATCATCTGGACATGTTTGACCATTAACAAAAATTTCAACATTAAAAATTGAGTTGGAAATTATTGGAATTAAAATAATTAAAATAATTGATTTCATTCTTTTATTAAAAAATATTTTTTTTTTTTTTTTTTTTTTTTTTTATTTTATTTAAATATTATATATTTAACTTTTATTATAATTGTTTTAATTTAAATTTTTTTTTCTTTAAATACTTTATTTTAAAAATTAAAATTTATTATTTTTTTTTAAAATAAATAATGTAAAACTAAAACTCATTTTATAATTCTAAAAATAAAAAAAAACTATTTTTAGAATTAAATAAAATATTTCAAATCAAACCCACTCCCTATTATTTTTTCAAATATAAGAATTCTAAACATTTTCTCTCTATTAACCTTTAAAAACACCAATCAATAAAAAATTAATTTCCATTCCATCACTTTAAATATTGAAATCCATCACTTTTTTAAATAACTGTATTGATTCCTATTAATTTAATGACAACATCAGTGTGTTAAAAAAAAAAAAAAAAAAAATTGTGTTAATTGAATTATTAATAATTATATATTTTTATTATTATTTTTTGAGCTTAAAATCTATTCAATTTAAACAGATTTATAGTAACTCTGGTTTAATTAAACCATTTGATAATAAGTGTTCAATCATTGTTTTGATTGTTTCCTCTAATGAGACGAAAGATTTAAAACCTAATTCATCAATTAATCTATTTGATCTTAATGAATATGAATGTGGTTCCTCTGGAAGATTAACAATGTTTGTATTGTATTTGAATTGTGGGAATTGTTTCATTGCAACTTCAATAAAGTTCTTAAATGTAACTACTGATTGATTGATTGTAATTCTTTTGTTATCAGCATTTTCACTTTCCAAAGCAAGAATATGAGCAGTTGAAACATCTTGGACATTAACAATACCTATTGAGATTGGTGGTGGTGGCACTGCTTCAAATAATTGTTTAATAATAACCCCAACACTTGAATTAATCAAAGTTGATAAAGCAGCTCCTAAAATGAAAGTTGGATTCATTACAACCAATTTAAAGTGGTTAGCGGATTCATCTTTTTCATTTTCCTTAACGAATTCCCAGGCTGCTTTTTCAGCTTCAACTTTTGAATAAGCATATGGATTAGAAATTGGTGGACTTGCCCAATCATCATCATTGTATTCAGTTTTTTCTGTATTTGTAAAATCAACTACAGCCAAACCTGAAGAAGTTACAATAACTTTTTTAATTGATTTAATTTTTGAAGCAGCCTATTTAAAATAAAATAATAATAATAATAATAATAATAATAATAATAATAATAATAATAATAATAATAATAATTAATTATTAGTTATAATTTGATATTAGTTATAGTTTTAAATTAATTTTAAATATTTACTTTTAAGACAGCAACAGTACCATTAATTGCTGGGTCAATAATTTCTTTTTGGACATCTTCGGCAGTATAAATAAATGGAGAGGCCGTGTGAATTACATAATCAACACCATTTAAAACGGTTTCATAATCAACATTTTCTAATTCACCACCAGAGAAGGATAATCTTTGATCTTTATCAAATGATTTTAAGGTTTTTAATTTTTCTTGATTATTTGGATCACGAACCAAGGCCAATACTTTGTAGTTCTTTTCAAGTAAATCACGAACAATATATGTTCCTATGAAACCAGTGGCTCCGGTGACGGCAACAGTTTTTGAACTATTTGTAACTTCAGTGTTTGTCATTTTTAGCTTTTTTGACTTTCTAAAATAAAAAAAAATAAAACTTTTCTTTTTTTATTTTCAAAGTTTTTTTTTTTTTTTCAAATAAAATTTTTAATAATTTCACCAAAATAATGGAAATCTTTGATAGCGTGATCACTGAAAAAATGATTGGATGATATTTTAAATCAAACTAAAATAAGTTTTTTTTTTTTTTTTTTTTTGTATTTCAGGTTTTCAAACTATCTTCAAAAAAAAAAAAAATGGATAATATATTTACTAAATAATTTAACCATACTTTTTTTTTTTAGTATTTTGTCTATTATCTACCCTTTTTCAAATATATAATATGAGATAATTATTAATTTTAAATTATTTTTTTTAAAATGATATTTTTTTTTTTTTTACTGGGGTCCATTATTTATTTTAATTAAAATCAGTTTAATAAAAAAAAAAAAAAAAAAATTGTTCAACAAGATTTGGGAAATAAAAAAAATATCATTATAATAACCACAAATTAAAAAAAAAAAAAAAAACTAAATAAAATTCCACTGGTTATCATAAAAAAAAAAAAAAATAGATGTTATCTAGATATAGATAATTTCGAACACTATTCTATTTTATAGTTTGTGTTAAAACTTTTATTTATTAATATTATTATTTATATTGTTGCATTTATATCAGTAATAGATGGTGGTTTTGTTGATGTCTTAGAATCAGTTTGAATCGGCTTAGTTTGTTGTTGTGTTTGTTGTTGCTGTTGTTGCGTTTGTTGTTGTTGTTGTTGTTGTTGTTGTTGTTGTTGTTGTTGTTGTTGTTGTTGTTGTTGTTGTTGTTGTTGTTGTTGTTGTTGTGGTGGTTGTGATAATTCTATATCATTTTTAAATTTTGTAGAAGGTTGTTCAAAATTTAAACCTTTTTTATGAGATAAATAACGCAGAGCATGATATTTGAAAATATTAGGATAAGGACTAAAATTTCTATGTAGAGCCAAGATTGCCTCATCCTTTTCCAAAAGTAAATCTATTAGAGCATTTTCTTGTTGTTCAGTTAATTTTAAAGATTCTTCAGCGACACCGCCTTTACCTAATTTTGAAACGTATTGGATTGCTTGATCGAGTTTAATATTTTCCTTATCTTTAATATCTAATGTTACACCTCTCTTTGGGATGGAGTCGAATCTTGACCAAAAGATAACACCACCATCAGGTACCATCTTTAAATCTTTATTCTTTATACATGGTTCAGTGAAATGTGGTGGTGTCCATCTTGATAAATATTTGACATCACTAAAATCTAACTCTACACCTGGAAATAATGCTGGTTGTTGCTTAATGATTTCATTCTTTAATCTATTCAAATTATTGGTTCTAATTACAATTGATACCATCTCACCATCTGGATATTCTATAGTTCTAACTAATTTTCCAAATATAAATGTTTTCATTGAGTGAAATACAATTGATGATCCCTAAATTAATTAATTTTTATTATTTTAATTATTTTTGATATTATTATTATTATTATTATTATTTGATATTTTAATTATTATTATTATTAATATTGTTACATACACCCATATAACGCCAACTGCCTTCGATCACAGGTAGTGATTTTGCCATTAAGGCACCTGCAGCAAAAAACATCCAACTCCCCCCCATACATATATCTCTTTTATTTTATTTTATTTTTTTTTTTTAAATTAGGCAAATATTATAATTTAAATAAGATTAAAAAAAAAAAATAAAAATAAAAATAAAAAGTAAGCACTTTTTTTTTTTTTTTTCCTTTTTCTTTTTTGTGTAGATAAATATATTATCTAAAAATAAATGAATTGGTTAAATTAACACAAAAAATCGATTTTTAATTTCATAATTGTAAAAAATTAAAAAAAAAAAAAAAAAAAAAAAAATATTCATTTTCATTTTTTTTAATTTTATTTTTAATTTTTTTTTAATTTTTTTTTTTTTTAACAATGATTTAATTTTAAACTTAATATGAATTTAGAATATAAAAATAAAACACACAAAAATACATAAAATGATTTTAAAAATCAAAAAAACCAATGAAACCATTCTTTTTTTTTTTTTTAATTTTTTTTTTTTTTTTCAATCAAAAATTTTATTCTTGGAATTTAATTATTTGTTAATTAAATGACTATTTTTGGATTAAACAATTAATATAAATAAAAAAAAATAAAAAAATTACAAATGAGGATATAATTTAAAAATACATGTAAGGATTTTAATTGAAAAACATAAAAGTTTATTTTTATTTTTATTTTATTTTTAATTTTTTTTTATTTATATTTATTGTTTAATCCAAAAATAAAGAGATTAAATTACTTTCCAAAGGATAAGTTGTTGAAATACTTTGTTGTAATTCTTTTAATTCATTCATTTTCTTTAAGAAAACATAATGAAGTGCTAATTCTTGATAGGCAGAATTTGGTTCTAAAGAAGTTGCCAATTTGAAAGCCTTTTCAGCGGTAGGGTATTCATTTTTATTTTGGGCACGTTGACCAATTTCAATACACATTTTACCCATTGATGATAAAGTGACCTCTTCGTCATTATTATTTTCATTGGTAATTGATTGACCAGATTTAATTGCCTCTGTTATCAATGGTACAATATCTAATGAGGTTTCAAATGCTTCATTATTCAAACAGATTTGGAGTTTCAAAAAGTTTGAAATACCATTCATTTGTAAACATTCTTTTGGATGACCACGAACTGTTAAAAACTTTGCCATAAGATAATGATATTTTGGATCAACCATCGTTGAACATTTCATAGCCAGGTCAATTGCTTCCATTTGTGCCAATATAAAGAATTTCAATAAATAATGAGTTAATGGTATACAATAAAATTTATAATTACTATCTAATAATACAAGTCCCTATTTTAAAATAATTAATATAAATAAATAAATAAATAAAAATGTTAGTTAAAAATAAATTATTTTTTTTTTTTTTTTTTTTTTTTTTTTTTTTTTTAGTATTAAATACTTACTTCATTGTTAACTTCAATTAAGGAAATTGGACCAGTTGGTTTAATATTTGGAAGTGTTGAAAATGATTGATTTGGTTTTGAAGTTGAAAGTGAACCAGAAGAAAGATCATAAAGATCCTCAGGGAAAACGTTACCAGTTGAAGAGGCCAATATGATTGGTGATGATTCATGTTTATGTGGGAAAATACATTGAATGTCATTGTGAGTTGAAAAGAATAAAGTATTATTATGCCAAACTGCAGAGGTTATACCTAATGACCAACGACAAAGCATATGAAAGGTTGGTCTTAATTTAAATACGAAAAAGTAATGAGTGAAAGCGATTGCACAATGGGTTTGATTTTGATCCCAATAGATTTTCAATGGTGGTGGTAATGATTCACCAACTGGTTGGAGTGTCCACCAATCTAACAATTGGAATGATTTTGATTCAGTTTCTTCACCAGTTGTAATAATTGGTGGTTCTAATATTGGTTGACTACTATTATTATTATTATTACTATTATTACTATTATTATTATTATTGTTGTTGTTATTATTACTATTATTACTATTGGCACTATTATTACTTGATGAACCACCAACACTACCATTTATTAAATTTGAAGAACCTGAAGAAATTGTACCACTACCACTACCACTACCAATGGAACCACCACTTCCATAATTTAAAGTACCATTTGAATTGGTAGATTCTTTATGATAAACACCCAACATTAAACCACCAGAGATTCTATCTTCATTTGCATGTAATAACAATTCTTGCACTACATTATTATTATTGAATTCTTTAGTTTTCAATAAGATTTTGGAGATTACAGTCTCCTCTTTCTTTGTACTCTTAACGATTGATGGTAAGATACCTAAAGTTTTCTTCTTTTTAACAGAATCGACTGATTCCAAAATTTTCTCAAGTTTACCAAATTTCTCATCCACTGTTGAATCTTTACCTTTACCACTCCAAGCCACATCCAAAGCTTGACCTTTCTCCAAGATTTTCCAAGTTGAAATTTCAAGGATTTGATAATTACCACTACTGATTGCATGAATTGAAAGATACTTTCCACTTGGTGATATATCCAATTTATAGTTTTCATTTAATGATAATTGAATTGGTGTTTGTACTTTTTCACATGTCAATACATTTGTCAAAGAACTTGAATATAGATAACCTGCAAATGGATAGTAAACCGTATGATCATTGGATAGACTATTGAAAGTTGTGACTTGCATTGGTATACTAGTTGCCAATGTTGATACGATATAAACACTTTTATTTAACCAACATAACAATAGATGAGGCTGTAAAGGATGTTGTACCACTTTATACAATTTCGATTTCTCCTTTTTCGATGGATTCAATAATGCATCCAAATCAATCGAATACTCTTTAGTTGAACCTGATCTTGAAAAGAATGAAACTTGTGCGGGTTGTTTCATACCAAGCAATAGATCTTGATTAAATCTTGAATGATAATATGCCTCAATGGAAAAGAATTCCTTTTTACCACAACTAACCTTTGATACCTCCTTCAATGTATTCAAATCATAGATCATAATATGTCTATCCTGAGTTAATGCCATCACTTGTCCCGTAACATAATCATATGATAAATCTACAATTTCATGTACTTTTGAAAATTGTGTTGCTAAACTACCTGTCTTTACATTCCAAACACAAACAAATCCATCTGTACCACCTGAAACTAAAAATTCACCCTCAATCTATTTTAAATAAAATAATAAAAAATCATTATAATTATTATAATTATTATTATTATTATTATTATTATTATTATTATTATTATTATTATTATTATTATTATTATTATTATTATTATTATTATTATTATTATTATTATTATTATTATTATTATTTTTATTATAAATATAAATATTTAAAATTACTTACTTCAATTGCTTTTAATTTTACAATTGTACCTTTTGGATGACCAGCTAATTGTTTTTCAATTTCCCATTTTTCAGTATTCCATAATCTAATCATAGAATCTGGACCACCAAATGCAACAAAAGGTGAATTTGAAAAGAATTCAACTGAATTTGGTGATTTATTTTCAAATGCTGGAATTTTAACTTCTCTTAATCTTTGAGAATGATAATTTATAAATACAATTCTATTTTCTGCTACAACCACAATATAATCTTCAATACCAACTGATGGTTGTGCTTTACTTATGTTTTGTAATTTATTTTGTGAAATTTTCTTTTTTTTTTTTAAAAAAAAAAAAAAAAAAAAAAAAAAAAAAAAAAAAAAAAAAAAAAAAAAAATTAATATTATTATTATTATTATTATTATTATTATTATTATTATTATTATTATTATTATTATTATTATTATTATTATTATTATTATTATTATTATTATTATTATTATTATTATTATTATTATTATTTATGATTAATGATTAAAATGAATACATACTGGTTTTTTATCTTTACATGATCTTGTATGTTTATCATAAAAATAAATGAATTTAATTTGACCTAATTTCATTTTATCTAAATTTTCATTCAAATAATTATTACTATTGGTACTATTATTATTGATATTATTATTATTATTATTTAAAGAATCATTATTTGAAGAATTTGGTGATAATTTAATTGTATTATTTGGTGATCTATTATGAAGAGTTTGATTACCAATAACATGAAGTGTTGGTACTGATGGTGAATTTGAATTACTATTACTATTGACATTGATTGGTGTAACAACACCACCACCACTACCTATACTTGTTACACTTGCACTTCTACTATCTACACCACCTGTTGATCCTATAAATGCTACATTATTATTATTATTTGGACTATTTGATAATGATCCATTATTATTATTATTATTATTACTACTATTACTACCACTATTATTATTATTTGTACCATTTATACCACTTGCTGAAGATGATAATGCTGATAATGTTGGTACTTTTTTTTGTAGTAATAAAATTTGTTCCTTTTTCTCTTCATCATGTTGTGAAATTGAAAAATTTAATATCTTTTCATTGTTTTGATAATTCTGAATAACAATATTACTATCTGAATCAGCATAAACAATCCATGGATGAATTGGATGAATATCAATTGGGTTATAACTTGTGTTTATATGTTGTCCTTTACTTTTAAATATTACATAACTAGATATATTTTCATTACTAGTTGATGACATTCTTTATACGTTTAAAACTATTATTATTTCTTTCTTTCTTCTCTTTGTTTTAGGTTATTTTTTTTTTTTTTTTTTTTTTTTTTTTTTTTTTTTTTTTTTGGTTTGGTGATTAATGGTGTATTTTACAAATTAAAAATATATTGTACACTCTATACTAAAATATATACTTCTTTTTTTATTGATGTAGTATATATATAATAGTAATAGGAATAAAAATAATAATAAAAATTAAATAATAAAAAAGTAATTCAAAAAAAAAAAAAAAAAAGATTGTGGTTCGCTTTGTGACTTTTTTTAAAAAAAAAAAAAAAAAATTTTTTTTTGAAAAAAAAAAAAATAAAAAAAAAAATAAAAAAATAAATATTAAAATCAAAAAAAATTAAAAAAGTCTAAAAAAAAAAAAAAAAAAAAAAAAAAAAAAAAAAAATAGATATTTTATGATTGTTAGAATAAACATCATTTATTTGAGTTGATTATATTTTTTTTATTTGTTTATTTTTAATTTAATTTTTTTTTTCTTTTTATAGTTATAAAAATTAATTTGATCACTACAAAGGCGATTACAACAAGGATAAATATAAAAATATTTAGATTTTGAACTATTATCAAAAATATAATTAAATAAATATAAAAAAATAAAAATAAAAATATTTTAAACAAATATTTGCAAAAATGAAGTGTTTTAATTTAAATAAATTTTTTTTATTTTTTTCACTTTTTTTTTTTTTTTTTTTTTTTTGGCCATGATCAAAATTTATTCCCAAAACGCTTTTTTTTTTTTTTTTTTTTTTTTTTTTTCTAAAAGTTAATGTATCTTTATTTCAAATGAATGGATAATGAGGATGAAACAATATTATTTGGTGTAACACCTACCAATGAGGCATCATTGGCCGACTATATAACTAAAAAAAATAAATTAAAGTCTATAAAAGAGAATTCTAGAAAGAAATCATTCTATTTATCAACATGGATATTTTTAAAAATGATTTCAATCATTACTTTTATTGCTTTATTTTCTGCATTGTAAGTGCCATTAATTTTTTTTTTTTTTTTTTATTATAATTATAATTAATTATTATTATTATTATTATTTTTTTTTTTTTAGTATTCAAATAAGAGGATTAGTAGGTGAAGATGGTATATTACCAGTTGGAGATATTTTAGAGAAGCAAGTTGCATCCAATGAAATTAATTCAATTTGGATATTTTTCACACATCCAACTAAAGGTATGGGATTTAGTGTCAATAATACATTGCATATGTTATGTTTTGTTGGACTTTCATTTAGTGCTTTATCAATTTTCACTACAACTATTGCGACATACATTGGTGTAATGTGGTTTTGTTATTATTGTATTGTTGATGTTGGTCAATTATTTTTCGCATATCAGGTATGTTTTTATTTATTTTATTTTTAGTATTGCTTTAACATATGTTAACTTTATTTTAATTTTGAAAAAAAAAAAAAAAAAAAAAAGTGGGATCAACTACTACTAGAAGCATTATATTTAGCAATATTTTTATCACCATTTAATCCAAAATATGAAGAGAAGCCAAATACACCAATTAGATATTTATTGAAATGGTTATTATTTAGATTGATGTTTGGTAGTGGTTTAGTAAAGTTAACACCAATTTGGGCAGGACTTCAAGCAATGAATTTTCAATATGAAACACAATGTATACCAAATATTTTAGTATGTAATATAATTTTATAATATTTTAAAATATAAATATTTGTTTATTAATATATGTTTTTTATTTATTTAAGAGTTGGTATTTAAATCAAATGCCACATGTTTTTCATGAATTTGAAACAATGATGGTGTTAGCAATTGAAATTCTATTACCAGCACTTTATTTTGCACCAAGAATGTATAAATTATTTGCATCGTTAACAACGGTTTTATATCAGATGGCAATATTTTTAACAGGAAACTATAACTTTTTCAACTATTTAACCATTGGATTATGTACACTATTGATGGATGATGCATTTTTATTATCGTTACCAATGCCAGATAAAGTTAGAATTAAATTGATTGGTATTGAATCAAAGAGATTTAAAGACTCACCAAATGGTAGACAAAAATCAACAAGAGGTTTAGAGAGTGGTCTTTCAAGTTTAAATCCAAAGAATCTATTAGTTCCATTTGTATTTATTTTAATTGGTACCAGTAGTTTAGTTAATGTTACACAATATTTCCAAAAACAAACTACACCATCATTAATTCAAAGAATTCATTCAACACTATCTTTATATCATTTAACTGGTACCTATGGATTATTCAGTCATGTCAATACTGAAAGATATGAAATTATAATTGAAGGTAGTTATGATAAAACTAATTGGTTTGCATATGAATTCTATTATAAACCTGGTAATTTATCGAGACATCCACCATTTGTTTTCCCTGGTCACCAACCACGTTTAGATTGGCAAATGTGGTCAATTGCTCAAACAACAAGTAAAGATTTATTTAGTAGTAGTAGTAGTAGTAGTAGTGGCACTATTTCATCTTCATCTTCCTCTTCAATAGAAAATCAAACTGAAACAACAGCATCACCATCATCTTCAAGTGGTGGTGGTAATTCAAATGGAGTATCTAGAACTCAATCAAAATGGGTAATTAATTTTATGATTAAACTTTTACAAGGTTCACCAGAAGTTTTAAGTTTACTTGAATATTCACCATTTACAACTGATAAACCACCAATCTATATTCGTGCTCAAAAGTATCGTTATAAATTTACAACATTTAATAATGAAAATATAAATAATAATAATGATAATAATAATAATAATGATAACAATAATAATAATAATAATAATAATAATAATAATAATAATAATAATAATAATAATAATAATAATAATAATAATAATAATAATAATAATAATAATAATAATAATAATAATAATAATAATAATAATAATAATAATAATAATGATAGCAATAATAATAATTATAGCAATAATAATAATAATAATGATAATAATAATGATAATAATAATAAAAATAATAATAATAATAATAATAACAATAATAATAATAATAATAATAATAATAATAATAATAATAATAATAATAATAATAATAATAATAATAATAATAATAATAATAATAATAATAATAATGATAACAATAGTCAAAATCCAGTTTCTTATGATAATAATGAAGAAGATAGAAATATTTCAACCAATGAACCTTCATCACCACCACCATCATCAACATCCTCTTCTTCTTCTCCTTCTTCTTCATTAGGAAATGAACAATCTAAAGGTGAATTATATCAATTACCAAATCAAGATGATTGGTGGGTTAGATGTTTCATTGGCTCTTTTATTGAACCATTCTCTTTAGATTCAATTCCAACTACAAATTGAAACAAAAAATATTTAAAATAATAAAATTTATTATTTTTTTTGACATTATAAACAAAACCGAATAAAAAAAACTATTTAATTTTTTTTTTTTTTAATTTAACTAATTAGTTTACAAAATTTTTTAAAAATTCTTTTATTATGGTAATTAAATTTACCATGCCATAACTTTTTGAATAATTGGACTAATGACAGCACCCAATTTCATATGACCATTTATAGATGGATGACCATTACAACCAAAATCAGTTGGCTCAGTTAAAATGTTTTGAGCATCAATAAAAGTAGCACCAACCAATGTTGAAACGTTTGCAACATATTCACAACATGGATTACCAATCATTGGACCACAAATTAAAAAGATTTCGGGTTCAGCTTGAGCATAATTTGATTTAATTGTTTTTATAAATTCAATATAACCATTTTGGAATTGTTCTTGTGATGGTACTGGTTGAGTACTATAATCATTGGTACCTAAATTAATTACAACTGCATCTGGAATATATTGATTGAAATCCCATTCAATAGATGGATCTGTAGGGATTGTGTATGGATATAAATCTGGAACTGTACCACTTGTTGAAGTTGGAGTTGGTGAACCATAATTACGTACAACGCCTCTACCTGACCATGCCTCTAAAAACATTTCACATTCCAATTCTCTTGCTGTAATAGATGCATATGTACTATAATTATATTATTATTATTATTATTTTTATTATTAATTTTAATATTGGTATGAAAAAAAAAAACTTTAAATAATAAAATTAAATACAAACTCGTAATTATCTTCAGTAATTGCTTGGAAATTACATGGTGCAGTACCTAAATCACCATAACCACAGGTAATTGAATCACCAATGAATTCAATTTTACGAGTTGGTTTTTGTTGTGGTACAGTTTTACCAGTTGAATCAACTGAAAAGCCATAGAAACGAACCTCACCAAAGGAGGCTTCAGTTCTTTTTGATAGTACAATTGAATAGGTTTGAGTTGGATCTAAATTAGTCGAACCAATTATATCATATTCTTGATGAGCTACTGAACTAACATTGAATGGTGTTAATATAGCATTGTTTACAATTACATCGAACCAATTATCACCTACTGAATCTAAAATTGGTTTAATAGTTGTTGTGCCAGTGATTGAGAGTGAAATTTGACAACCACTCCATGAAAATCCATAATAGTTATCAGCTGATTGAGTTGTATCAAATCTACCAGAATATAAAATATTTTCATCATTTGGATAAATAATTGAGCCTGAATCTGAAGAAGATTGTGAATTTGTTGATGGTGTTGTTGATGTGGTTCCAGAATTTGATTCTGATGATAATGATGAATCTGAGAATGATGAACCTGAACCACCTGAACCTGATAATGATGAATCTGAGAATGATGAACCAGAACCAGAACCAGATAATGAAGCTCCTGAGCCAGAACCTGTACCAGCACATATACTATTTATACATAATAAAACTACAACAAATAAAGATATTATTACCTTTTTCATTTTTTGACTCAATTTTTTTTTTTTGAAAAAAAAAAAAAAAAAAAAAAAAAAAAAAAAAAAATTAAAAATAAAACAAAATTCGAATATCTTGTTGAAAAATAATTTTTAAAAAAAAAAAGTATTGGAGCGAACAAAAAAAAGGAATATCTTATTTTATTCTAATTTGTTTCTGAGATTACCAAAAACAATTATTTGTAATTCACTAAAAAAAATAAAAATAAAAAGTAAAAATAAAAAATAAATATAAAAAATAAAAAAAAAAAAAACGAATTCGTTTTATTACCAAAAACAATTATTCGTGATTTACTAAAAAAAAAAAAATTAAAAAAAATTAAAAAATAAAAATTTAAATTTAAATTTAAAAAAAAAAAAAAAATTAAAAAAAAATTAAAAAATAATCAGGATTAATTTTGAATAAATAAAGTTATTTTGAAAAAGATTTATTTATTCAAAAACAGGTCAATTTTAAAAGAAAAAAAAAAAAAAAAAAATTTTTTAAAAAATTTACATTCACCATTTTTTTTTTTTTTTTTTTTTAATAAGACCCAAAACCAAACATTTAAATAATATTAAACAATATTTGTTAAGATTTATTTTATAATTAAATCCAGTATGTAATTATGAGAAATAAAGAAAAAAATGAAGTTCGAAAAAAAAAAAAAAAGGAACTTAAAAAAAAAAAACACATATAAAAAATAAATACTATTTATAAATAAACTTTTTTTTTTTTTTTTTTTTAAACTATTCAATCCAATAGTGGGGAATTTTGAGAAGATTTATTTCTTTTTTTTGTTTTGTTTCTAGAGTTTGGAGATAATAGAGAATTTAGAATTGGAGTTCTGAGAGAATTTTTTCTTCTATTTTTTTTATTATTTCTTTTATCATAATCGTTACTACTTCTTCCACTTTCACCACTACTACTTATTTCAAAATCTGCTGTGCTACTACTATTACTACTACTTGCATCATCATCATTATTATTATTTTTATTATTATTTAAAATATTATTATTATTATTATTATTATTATTATTATTATTATTATTATTATTATTATTATTATTATTATTATTATTATTAATATTATTATTATTATTATTTCTTCTATTTAATGGTATTGGTATATTACTATATGTTGTTGGAGAATCAAATGTAAAATCATCACTAACATCATCACTTGTATTTGATCCAGTTTTAGATAAAATATCAGAGTCTGAAAATGATTCATGTAATGCAATGATATCATTATTATTATCACCCAAATACATTCCATAAGTGAACAATACTTCTTTATTTTTTTTTAATATCTCTTCCTGGTCTTCAATTAATTGTCTTAGCTAATAATAAAAAAAAAAAAATTAATTTAAGATAATAAAAAATAATAAAAAATTAATAATGTATATTAAAAATTAAAATTACATTTGCTATAACTTTATCAGTTCTAAAAAGAAAGTAGAATTTTGGTGCAAATAGTAAACCAATTATAGCTACAATTAAAACCAAAATTGGTATACTATATAATAAAAAATCAGTAAGTGCACTATTTAATAAAGCAAAACCAATAGGAATTGAAACAACTAAAATAACTGTTAAAACATAAATCTATAAAATAAAATTAAAATAAATATTAATAAGTTTTCTCTTTTCTTTTTTTTTATTATTATATTTACATACCAATACACCAATATAAAAGAATTCATTAAAAGAACCTGGAAAAGATCTATATTGTCTACATTTAATAACAATCCAACAACCATATAAAAGTATTGAAAATTCATAAAGTGCTAAACAAATAAAAATAATATAAAAATTTTTAGAATAACAATAAGCTTGAATGGTTTCTTTTTGTAGATCAAAATTATATTTTCTATGCATTCTAGTTGCAATTACAGATACAGCGATTAAAATGGCAGGTATAATTAAAATAAAAGATTGTAATTTTAGTAGATAACTATTTTCAATTGACATATCGTGTAACTCTTCAACACCACGAATTAAACAATAGACACGATATTGTTTAATAAAGATTGCACTTGTAATAATGAAAAAAAAGAGAGGTATTAAAACCATACGAATTGAACAGGTTGCTGATGTAGTTGAAAAAGAAACAAATGTTGAAACCAATCCACATACACAACCAACCAAAATGATTAATAGAAATACCGGATTTGAGTATCTCATTATCTTTCTCTTTCTATAGATAAATGTCAGTATGGCGGTTATTAAAACACCAATTGATACAATGATTGCACTAATTCCAATTATGATTTTGGCAATTTTAGTTTTACTAACATCAGTTAAACAATAGTATGAATTCACTCCACCTATATTATATGGGTCTTGACCTTCTTGACAATTAACTACAGTTATTGGATATTCCAATGTAATGTTTTTAAAAGTCTTTAAAAATGCAATCACCGTTAGATTACAATGTGTACCTGGTGCACCACTAATTCTAACATTATAGAAAACACTGAAACTTGTTGGTGTTGAGGTTGACTGTACAACACCAGTGAGTGACATTTGATCACAAATTAGTAAATTAATGAGTAAATTAAAGGTAATATCAGATCTTCCAAGATAAGGTAGCCCCAATGCATCGAATGCTTGTAATATTATAGGTCTAATAATTGAAGGTGGAATTGTATTTGGCAAAGTAGAAGAGAATGTTGCGAATCCAGTATTCACAATCTCCCCATACTGAGCGTTATTATTAACACTAACACAATTGATACATGAATAATTACACCTAATTGTATCATCGAAATAAACAATTGTACCAGCCATAAACGCATAATTATCAACATAGGTATTATTTTCAAAAATAAACGAATCACAATTTGGCTCTGAATAAGATAACAATCTAAAAAACACCAAATTACCAAACTCTGCTGTATTTCCAATCAATAGACTATTGGTTACAGAGATACCACCAGTTTGATCCGAAGAAATTAAACCACCTTCTGCAGCTGTATTATTTGAATATAATAAATTATCAACGAAAATATCAGTAGAAAATGCAACTTGAAAACTACCAGCTCTAAATGTATTATTGGTAATATTACTTGATAATAAAAAACATGTTGAATTAAACCATGATTCAAAAAATGATGAAACAGTATTATTATAAAATTCTACAGCATAAAATATACCATTACTTCTATTATTAATACGAAATATACCATCACTCTTATTATTACTATTATTAAATAATTTACATGATCCAAATACAATTAATCCATTATTAAATGAATTTACAATTCTATTTGAGTTTTCTAAAAATAATAAAAAAATAATAAATAATAAATAATAAATAATAAATAATTGTATTAATATAAGTAATATTAAAAAATAAAAATTATTAAAATATATATAATTTACCATAAAATAATGAAAATGAACAATAGAGTACCGATGGATTTCCTATATTAAAAATAACACCCGAATGACCAAAGAATGAACATTGTCTAACAAAAAGGAAAGCAGAAGGACTGGCAATTGAAACAACACTTGTTGAATTTAATAATGGTGGGATGTTACCTTCGAAAACACTTTCTTCAATTAGTACCAACTTTTCAGAGTAAGATTCTAAACCATTGGCACCTGGTGAGTAATTATCCTTGAAAATACATTTTGAAATGAATACTACAGTACTTGAACCACAAAATATTGAAGCACCAGAATAAGTTGCTAAATTAAAATAGAAATAACAATTAACAATGTAAACGATTGAATTTGGAGAGATTTGAATAGCTGAACCAACAAAACCTGTATTATACTCAAAAGTTGATGTATCCACAGTAGAGAAACCGCCATCGATAATTACTGAACCACCAATTGATGCTTTGTTATTATAAAATGCAGATTGAGTAATGAATAGAGTTGAAAGGGAAGCGATTAAGGCACCACCACCAATTGGATTATCAGCTATATTTGCTCTAAATGTACAGTTGCTAACTATACAAGTTGAATAACTACAACAGAAAATACCGCCACCCACAGCAGCAATTGTATTTTCAAACAATGTGTTTGAAACTGTTAAATTACTATTGTAGGCGAAAACAGAACCCAAAGAATTTCTATTACTAATATTTCTAAAATCACACAACAATATAGTCATAATTGATTGTCTTAAATCAAAAACAGTTCCAGTACCCAAATTATCAGTTTTAAAAATGTTTAATAATGGTTTCATTTGAAAGTTAACATCGGCAATTGTTAAACCAATCATATGAATATGGGTATTATTAAAAAGAAACATCTTTTGATTACTGGTTAAGGTGGTCTCATCTTTACCAAATAGCCCAACTAATTGAACCTTTGAAAAATTATCAATCACAATTCTCTTTGTAATATTATATCTACCAGGATAAAAAAAAACCACTAAATCAGTTTGAATTCTATCGGCCATTGGAACACTCTGTAAAAGGTATGCTAAATCTTGACATGGTTTTATTGAACCACCACATTCTACATGATTCGAACCATCATTGGCAATATAATAATAGACCACTCTAGTACCTTGTTGTTTTAAAAATTCAAATAATGCTTCAAAATCTCTAGCTTGTGTTTTGAAATCTTTTTTACTAAATATTTCTTTAAAATAAACTTGATTTAGTAGATAATCAATGGATAATTCAATATTCTGAACAAAATTGGTTTGTTGTTGGTCAATTATATCATAGAATGAGCTAAAGTTCATATTTGGTGAATTTGGATCAAATAAACCTTGTGATCTAGATTGATTTGCTCTAATCTCTTCATTTTCTTTTGAAAAAGCACCTGGTGTAATTAATTGTCTATCATTGTAGGCGAATGCTACACTAATTGCTTTGGTTGCATTAAATGGATTTATTAAATCTCTAGGAGAATATGGAAAAAATCTTAATCCATTATTATCTTGAGTAGTTAAAAAATTAATTAATGACCTCAATGATGCATCACCTGAATTTACCATTGTTGTCATATTAGCTGATGTTTCTGAAACTAATTTATTATTAATTAAATTATTATTATTTATTATAATTTTTTTATTTTTATTATTATTTTTATTATTATTATTATTATTATTATTTTTATTATTATTATTATTATTATTATTTTTATTATTATTATTATTATTATTATTTTTATTATTATTATTATTATTATTATTATTATTATTATTATTATTATTATTATTATTAATATATGGGATATTATTATTTTTTATATTTATTAAATTATTGATTTTATTATTATCATTATTAAAATTTAAATTTTTTTTATTATTTTTTTCATTATTTGAAGTCATTCTATTTGTAAAATAAAATGATTGAGTTTCAT
The DNA here is from genome assembly GCF_000004695.1 of Dictyostelium discoideum AX4. Classification (NCBI taxonomy): domain Eukaryota; phylum Evosea; class Eumycetozoa; order Dictyosteliales; family Dictyosteliaceae; genus Dictyostelium; species Dictyostelium discoideum. Next base: position 559,478 of record NC_007091.3, read on the forward strand.
CATAATAATGTGGATTTGGGTTTACATTATTTTCAATTAATTTTCTTAATTGTTCATGATTTGTTTTTATATCTGTATTTAAATCTTTTCTTTTAAACTTTTTTCTTTTTTTTTGGGAATTTATTTTTAAAATCTCATTTTCTATATTATTTTTATATTTTTCTCTATCTTTTATTTCTTTTTTAATTTTGTTAATATAAAAATCTTGTTGTTCAGTCGTAGGATATTCTGATTTTTTAAATCTTTTTGTAAATTTTAAATAATCTTTTAAAATTTTATGGTTTTCATTATTATCATTATTATTATTATTATTATTATTATTATTATTATTATTATTATTATTATTATTATTATTATTATTATTATTATTATTATTATTATTATTATTATTATTATTATTATTATTTATGGTATTACAATTTGTTAAATCGATGCAAATTAATAAACAAATTAAAAAGCATATAAATATAAATATAAATGGTTTTTTGATTACCATTGTATTTTTTTTTTTTTTTTTTTTTTTTTAATAAGGTGATTATTTAATTTTTTTCTTTTTTTTCATATTATTTTTTCTTTTTATAATAATATTTCACTATTTTCTTATAAATTGATTTTTAATTATTTTCATCACAACTTTTATTAGATGAATATATAAATAGAAAATTATAAAAAACAAAAATAAATTAATAATAGTTAAAAAAAAAAAAGAAATAATTAAAAAAAAAAAAAAATAAAAAAAAAAGAATTTAATTAAATAATTATATTATACTCTTGTTTTTTATTTTAATTTTACCACACTTCAATAATTAACATACTCTCCCCATTGTTTTTTAATATTACCACACACTAATGAGTTTTCGTAACCCTATTATTTGTATATATTATTTTTTTTATTCATTTATTTTTTATTTTAAAAGGGGTTTGAGAATATTTTCAATATTATTATTAGTTTACAAAAAAAAAAAAAAAAAAAAAAAAAAAAAAAAAAAAATGTTGTTAATAAATATTATATTTTATATTTAACAATTTATTTATTTAAAAAAATGTAATAGAGAAAAAAAAAATTTCAACTATCTAATGATGGATCCATTGATTTTCTTCTTTTAGTATTAATATTAATATTATTATTATTATTATTATTAATATTATTATTATTATTATTATTATTATTATTATTATTATTATTATTATTATTATTATTATTATTATTGATAGTATTATTATTAATATTTGGACTACTATTTGCAGATTTTGAAATTATTTTAGATTTTAATTTTTTTTTTGGTTTTTTAAATAAATTTGGGAGATTATTAATAGATTTGTTTTTAGGAATTGTTGGATTA
>NC_007091.3:560920-570920 GCF_000004695.1 Dictyostelium discoideum AX4
TTTAAAAAATCAATAGATTGAGAACTTGGTGAATTTGTAGTTTGTTTAGGTATTTGATTTGGATAAATTTGATTATTATTATACTTTCTTTTATTTTGATCCCAATGATTAAATAAAGAATAAATGCCTTCACCTATATCATCTTCTTCATCTTCATCTTCATCTTCTGAACTAAATGTTTCATGAATATTAAAGATTGGATTATTATTAAAATTATTATTCTTTTTTTCAATTAAAAACATTTTATAAAATATTAATAAATCTTTATTTCTTTGAATATCTCTTTCTTGAGTTTCAATTGTTTTTTTTAAAGTTGAGACTATTTGTTTTCTTCTAAATAAAAAATTGATTTTTGGGATGAAAATTATTGATAATGTTGCAAATACTAAAATTGAAGAACCAATTGAATAAATTAAATAAATTGTTGTTGGATTATTTTGTAATGTATAAAATAAAGGTATTAGCACAATGAAAACCAATGTATAATTGTAAATTAATATTGAATTAAATAATGATTCATAAAAAGTTCCAGGTGTTGAATGATATCTTTTACTTTTCATTGCAATGAAACAAGATGTTAATAATATGATAACTTCATAAACCACTATTACAATTGAAAAAACATAATACTTTCTTGATATACAATACTTTGTAGCTGTTTTTGTATGTAAATCCAAAATGAATGTTGGTTTTGAAGGATATACAATGACACCAATTAATACCAATAAAAAAACAGGCACCATTATTAGTCCGGCATATTTAACCATTTTTAAATTATCTGTATTAATTTTTAAAAAATCACTATACTTGAATAGTTTATAGATTTTATATTGCTTTAATAGTGTTAGGGTAAATAAAATTCCAATTCCAATGGGGAAAACAATTGCACTGAATTGACATGAAAAATTGGTAGGTTCAATTGAAACATATATAATTATACAAAGGAAAAGGCAAGAGAAAAGCATTAGAATTAAAAATACAATATTTCCAAAATTGATCACTTTTTCTTTACTATAGGCAATGGTAATTCCAAAACAAAGTAGAATCAATAATACTAAAATCGAAGTTGTAATGATCATTACAGTTTTTGCAATATTTGAAGTTTCAATTGTTTTTAAACATTGGAAAACTTTTCCTTGATAAGATACATCAAACATTTCTTCACCTTGTGGGCAATTTAAAATTGATATTGGTAATTTTACATCACCTTTTTTAGGATTAGATTTATAGGAAAGGTTACAAAAGTGATTTTCTGGTGAATTAACTTTTAAATTATATAATGCTGTAACACCATTCAATTGAATTGTACTTGAGGTTACACCAGTTAGATGAATATCGTCACATGAACTTACATGAAATCTTATATCATTCTTTCCTCTAATTAAATTATCAAATTGATCGAATGCGTAGATTAATGCTGGAAAATGTTCATTTGAATGTACTTTTGAGGCTTGAATAACAGAAAATGAATGAAATCCACTATTTATATTATTTCCAAAATGGGCAATATTATTTAAAAATAAACATGATTCACATGTATACTTAGTGCCAATGATTTTATCTCTATAGTAAACTATAGCACCAGAAACCAATGCTGTATTATTAACGATTGTATCATTTTTAAATGTACTAAAACATTGAAAATCCGTATGCCAATAGTTGAATCTTTTCTTTACAAAATTTATAATTGTACCATAGACACTTGTATTATTTATAAAATAATTATTGGTTGAAGTTAATTTTCCAAGTTGATCAACAGATATTATACATCCTCTAGTTTTTCCTATATTATTTTTAAAAATTGAATTATAAATTTGTAAAGTATATTCATTTCTTACAGCAATCAATTCATTTCTAACTATATTATTAAAGAATTTAGATTCAATTATTATCATTGAAGAGTTATAAGTTGTGAAAACCATTAAAATTCCATTGTTATCAATAAAATTGTTTCTAAATAGAATTCCTCTTGCACCATTTCTTAAAACCACTAAATAATCTTCAGCTTTACATTCAATAAATGTTGTACTAATTGAAAAGAAATAACCTTGAGAATGTATATTTATAACTTTACTTGAAACATTATAGAAAGTTGTATTGTACACTACAATGATCGCATTTGATGTACACCAAATTACATTTCCTTTTGAATTTGATACCCTTGAATCTTTTAATAATAAAAAGTTATAATTTGAAATTGAGAAAAGTGATTGAATAATTTGTCTTTTGAAATTATCACTAAATGTAAATTCACAATTGGTGAACATTGCAAGACCTGAGCCATGATTTTCAACAATCAAAGAGGATGGCGCATAGTTGTCATTGAAAATCGATAATGTAACAAATAGTATAGTTCTATCGACCAATGAAAAAACACCACCCATTGCTGATGCCATATTTTCTTGGTAAAGACAACTCTTTTGAAATGCAAAGCTATTTTGAATGTTTGCAATGGCTGATATATTCGCATAGTTTGCATAGAATGAACATCTTGTACTTTCAATTTTTGAATCATTAAAAATTAGAAAAACACCACCATTAGATGCTTGGTTGTATGCAAAAACCGTATCTTCAACTCTAAGTTCACTATTAGATTGAACTATTACTCCACCTGTAATTGCCATATTATTTTTAAAGATTGACTTTAAAATGATTGCATTGGTTGACAATCCAAAGAAAATAGCGCCACCATTGCCACCATCCTCTGATCTCATCAATGCTTGATTGGAATAAAATATACAATCTGAAATGGTTATATTCGATAAAACTGTGAAAATTGCACCACCATTTCTTCCTTTATTATTTGAAAATACACAATTTGAAATATAGACTTTACTATATACAATTTGTAATGCTCCACCAGTTCCAATATAATAATTCAATGTTAAATAATCTAATTTGTCATCGGAATAATCGGTTAATGTCTCTGGTACATATAATGGGAATTCATTTTTTTTAACTTTACAATTATCAAATGTGATTCCTCTAATTATTAAATTTGAATTATATGATATAACTCCTCTTGTCCCTTTATGAGTTGTTATTATTATTTTTTTATTTTCACCAATTCCAATTAAATTAATTCCAACTTGAAAATCTATAATTATAATTGAAGATGATAGGTTATAAATACCAGGTGAAAAATAAAATGTTGAATTAAAATTTTTATCAACTCTTGAATTATTAAATAAATAACCTATATTCTTACATGGTGATTTAAAATTACCACATAATTCATTATCAAATCCTTCATTTGATAAATAAAAAAATTCTATTTATAAAGATAAAAATATTATTAAAAAATTTTCAAAAAAAAAAAAAAAAAAAAAAAAAAAAAAAAAAAAAAAAAAAAAAAAAAAAATTTTTTTTAATTTTTTTATTTTTTGATTTTAAATCTTACTATTTTCGGTGCTGTATATTAATTTTAAAATTAAAACCAATATTAAAATACAATGAAATTTCATTATGTGACATTGAATCACATGTTAAAAATTATTGAATTAATTTCTTTTTTTTTTTTTATATTAAGTTTTTTTTTTTTTTTAATTATTTTCTATATAATATTATACATTTAAATAATTTAAAATGTTTTAAGAAATAAAAAAAAAAAAAAAAAAATTATAATTATAATTTAAAGAAAAACATGTTGGTGATGAACTAGTTAAAAAGTAGTTTTTTTTTTTTTTTTTTATTTTTTTTTTTTTTTTAATTATTTTTTAGAATACAAATGTTTGAGAATTATGACAAACAACTGATCCAATTAAAAAATGATTTAACCACGTGAAAAAAAAAATATTTATTTTATAAACCTCACATATATTTCTCATAATTACCACTAAAAAAAAAAAAAAAAAAAAAAAAAAAAAAAATAATAAAATAAAAATAAATTACTTATTAAATAATTTTTTAAAAACTTTTTTTTAATATCTTTGCAATATATTTTTTTTGATTTTTTTTTTTTTTTTTTTTCTAATATCTATTTTTTTCCTTTTAAAATAAATTAATTTTTTTTTTTTTTATTTTTTTTTTTTAAATACTAAAGAATAATCTCATTGGATGTTTTGTAATTTTAATAGATTCAATGAAAAAGATGATGATATTTATGTTAGTAAATTATTATGTCATATGATCATTTTTATTCATAATAAGCTAAACTTAAAAACCTCTTGGTTGAAATTTAACTAAAAATTAACCAATGAATTTAATTTATTTGCAAATAAGTTCACAACAAATTTAATTGAATTAATATCTAAAAAAAAAAAAGTGCAAATTTACAATGATTTAAAAAAAAAAAAAAAAAAAAAAATATCTGGAAAGAAAAAATGTGCAAATTATGCAAATTTAAATGATTAAAGTGGGTGAAAAAAAAAAAAAAATAATAATAATAATATCTCCAAAAAAATGGGCTCAAAATGCAAATTTAACAATGAGAAAAGGCAATTTTTTAAATAGTTAATTTCAAAACCCAAAAAAAAAAAAAAAAAAAAAAAAAAAAAAAAAAAAAAAGAAAAAAAAAAAAATAAAAAATCACATTCAACAAATCTTTGACCAATAGATTCGAAATTTTTGCAAATAAAAGATCTTTTTTTATTTTTTTATTTTTTCCTTTTTTTTTTATTTATTTTTTCCTTTTTTTTTTTTTTTTTTTTTTTTTTTTTTTTTTTCCTATTTAATTTTATTTTATTTTTTTTCTTTATTATTAAAAATTTTAAATAATTCTTCTTTATCTTTATTAAAATATACATTAAAAGGCCACTTTAAATAATTAAATTTTAAATATAATTTCAATAGTCACTGCTATTTTATTAATATATAATTCAGTCCAATTACAACAGATATCTGTAAAAATAACTTTTTTAAATTTGTATTTTATTTTTTCATAAAAACCCATAAAAAAAAAAAAAAAAAAAAAAAAAAAAAAAAAAAAAAAAAAAAAAAAACCCTATCAATTAATAATATTTTGGGTTTTAAATTTATTTAAAAATAACATCATAAAATCGTTAATTCTAATAATTTGGTATCCAATAGCATTTTAAAAAAAAAAAAAAAAAAAAAAAAAAACCTTAACCTTTAATAGGTTAAAATAATTTTAATTTAATTTTTATTTTTAATATTTAATTTTTTTTTTTTTTTTTTTTTTTTTCTTCTCCAAAACAACTTGTTTAAATAATTATTTTATTCCAGACCAAAATCAAATCTTTTTTTTTTTTTTTTTGTATTTTTTATTTTTTATATTCTTGTAACATCATTTTTTTTTTTTTTTTTTTTTTTAAAGACAATTATTATTTATTTAATTATAATTGTAACATTATTTAAAAATTAAATTATCAAATGAATAATATCAACATCAATAACAATAATAATAATATTACTAAAAAAAATATTAATAAAAACAACAATCATAAAAAATATTACGATGTTTTAATTGTTGGTTGTGGTCCAAATGGAGCACTATTAGCAAATTTCCTTGGAGAAATGGGAATTAAAACATTGGTTGTGGAATGTGCCAAAACTTTTACTCAAGTCCCAAGAGCTGCACATTTAGATGATGAAGGTTTAAGAATTTTAAAAAGAATTGGATTGGATGAAGAAATTTTAAAACAATCATTTGTAAGTAAATTTTAAAAAAAAAAAAATTTGACTAGAAAATTAATTAATCACTTTTTTTTTTTTTTTTTTTTTTTTTTTTTTTTTTTTTTTTTTTTTTTAAAAAAAAAAGCAACTTGATGTTAAATTTAATAAAACATTTTGTAGTGGTAATTTAACATCAATTAAACCAGAAAATACTGAATTAAATTTTCCAAGATCAATTTTTTGGTTTCAACCAAAATTTGAAGAAACAATTAGAAATGGTTTCTTAGAAAGATATTCAAATTGTGTTGATTTAATTACTGATTGTAGAGTTGTTTCAATTGAAAAAGAGAAATTCAATATTGATGATGGTGATAACCAAGATGAAGAAAATCAAATTAAATTAAATAATATTAAAATTGAAAATCTTACAACTGGTGAGATATCAAATTTAAAGAGTAAAATTATAATTGGTGCTGATGGTGGTAATAGTTTTATAAGAAAATCAATTGCTAGTAAAATGGAAGGTTCCAGTAGTAAACAAAGATGGTTAGTAGTTGATGCCAAAATTGATAAAGATCATCCACCATTGCCACATTATTTTCAATTTATTTGTAATCCATCTAGACCTGCTCTAACTTTACCAATTCCACCAAACCATTATCGTTGGGAATTTTTAATAAATGAAAACGAAAAATCTGAAGAAATGGAGAAACCAGAGATTCTAAACCCACTCTTACAAAGTCATGGTGCTGATATAAGCAAATTGGAAATCATTAGAAAAGCATGCTACGTGTTCCAAAATAGAATTGCTGACAATTGGTACAACGGCGACACCACATTACTCATTGGAGATGCTTGTCATTTGGTTCCCCCATTTCTAGGTATGGGCATTTCTAGTGGCTTTAGAGATGTTCAAAATATTGCATGGAAAATAGAACTATTTTTAAAAGGTGTAATTTCAAATCACCAAACACTCTTCTCATCCTACCAAATTGAAAGACAGCCAAACATTGAAAATATCACTGAAAAAGCTACACATGCTGGAGAAATGATTATGATTACCAATAGATACAAAGCATTTCTTCGTAATCTTTTATTATCAACTTTACTTTCATTCCCATCAATCGAAAAATTATTTCATAACAAAGCCGGTATGAAACCACCAAATATTATCAAACATGGGCTAATTGATTCAACTTCATCATTAACAACTCTACAATCCAATACATTCAAAATAAATATAATCGGTCAATCAATTCCTCAACCTTTTGTTAAATTAATTAACAAACAAATCAAACAACAATCAAATGAAATTTTATTAGATGAAGTTTTAGGTAATGGTTTCAGTTGTTTATTCTTTAATTTCAATAAAAATGATAAAAATTGTGAATTTAATAAATTGGTTTCAAAAATTATTTCAAATCAAGTTTTTAAAATTTTAAAAACAAATTTTATTCAAGTTATTGGAAATAATCAAAAATATTCAAAATTATTCACAAAATCATCATCCTCATCATTATCATCCTCTTTATCAATTATATTGGATGATTCAAAAGAATCATTATTTAAATTCATTTTTAATAATAATAATTCTAATAATCAAACACTTGAACCAACAATAGTAATAATTAGACCTGATAAATTTATATTTGGAGTTTATCAAAATGTAAATTTAAAAAGTTCAAAAATTATATCATCAATTACAAGTATATTAAATATTAACTATAATTATGCTTTCAATTATGATAATATTAATTTTACCAATAATAATAATAATAACACCACTGGTGGTAGTGCAAGTGAAAGTGAAAATTCTTTCAATAGTCATGTTCATAGTGGTAATAGTTTAGGTGACATAAGTGGTGATGATAATAATTCTGATATTTTAGAAGAATTTAATTAATTAATTAATTAATTAATTATTGTATTTTTAAAAAAAAATAAAAAAATAAAAAAATTGTAAAACTAATAATAATTAAAAAATCAAAAAATATACAAATTTTAAAATAATTTATTCATTTTAATAAACCAAAGGTATCCCCCACCCTATTTTTTTTTTAATTTTTATTTTTATTTTTAAATTTTTTTTTGGTTTTACCACTTTTTTATTGATAGAATTGAATGTATGTAAAAGATTATTTTTTTTTTCTTTTTTGAATCTAGATAACGTAAATATTTTCTTTTTTTTTTTTTTTTTTTTTTTTTTAAAAAAAAAAATAATAGGTTAGTAGTTTGCAGTTATTTTTTTTTTTTTATTTTTTTTTTTTTTAATATTAGTTTTTAAATAATTTGGTTTTTTAATTAAAATTTTAACTTTTTAAAATTACTTTTTAAAATTACTTTTTTCTTTTCTTTTTTTTTTTTTTTTTTTTTCCTCTAATTCATTGTTGCTATTGTAATTTTATATTTACACATTTATTCATTTTATTAAACAAAACCCGAATAGATAAATAAAAAAAATAAAAATAAAAAAAAAATAAAAAAAATAAAAAAAAATAAAAAAAAAAGATTTTTTTTAATAAAATTAATTTTATTTAATTTTTATTTTTTTTTTTTTTTTTTCAAATTTTTATTTCACACACACTTATATATATATATACATATAGGAAATTTGCTATTTGCTATTTGCTATTTGTTATTTACTATTTGCTTTTGTTTTTTTTTTTTTTTGGGTTTTTTTTTTTTTTTTTTTTTTTTCCTCTCTCTATTTCACCCATTTTAAATCACTTAATAAAAAAAAAAAACAATATTAACAATTCACCTAAAAATAGTATATAATAATAATAAAATCCAATTCAAAAAAAAAAAATAATAAAAAATCCAATTACAATTTCTAAAACTTTGTTAAATTCCTAAACTATATTAAAACTTTTTTTAAAAATGGAAAATATAGTTAGTAAATCAATAAAGAGTTGTTTGAATTTCTTTTTCAAAATTGTAAGTAAAAAGAAAAAAAATTTATACATATAAACTTATTTTTAAAATTACTTTTTAAAATTGCTTTTTTTTTAATTTTTTTTTTTTTTTTTTCAAAATTTTTTTAATTTTTTTTTTTTTTTTTTTTTCATTCCCAAAACGTATAACGAATAACAAATATTAATATATTTATATATATATATATTTTTTATTATAAAAATAGGTCTCTTTTTGGTTTAGATTATGGCTTTTACCAATTAATTCAATTTTTGAATGGGTAATGGAGAAAGTTAAACCAATATTGGATCCATTATTTTCATTTTTAGAGAAAAATAAATCAAAATTATTAAAATATTCACTATTATCAATATTTTATTTATCTTTCTTATTTTTTGTTACCATTTTGTCATATTATGCTATTTATGCAACTTTGGTACCAAAAGTTTCAACTGAAGAACCTTTATTCTTTGATTATAGGTATGTTTATGTTTGTTTGTTTTTTTTATTTATTTATTATATATATAAAATAAATAATACCTTATATTAATTTTAAATTTATATTTTATAGTTATAAATCAACAAAAAAGATTGTAGCAGATGTTCAAGCAGCAGTTGAATTTCAAAAGAATAAACATTATAATATTTATTTAGAGTTGGAATTACCAGAATCACCAAAGAATCAAGATATTGGTATGTTTATGGCATGTATGGATATTGATGATCATGATAAATGGAATCCACAAAAGATTCATCATACATGCCGTCCTGCAATGTTAAAATATTCTTCAAGTTTATTGAAATCATTGAAATCAATCATCTTTTCAGTTCCATACCTTTTTGGTGTCTATGAAGAGAAACAAATCATAGTTTTACCAATGGGTGAAAATTTCGTTGCAAATAGAGTAAATATATTATTTTTTTATTTATTTAAAAGATAATAATAATAATAATAATAATAATAATAATAATAATAATAATAATAATAATAATAATAATAATAATAATAATAATAATAATAATAATAATAATAATAATAATAATAATAATAATAATTACTAATTTTTTTTTTTTTTTTTTTTTTTTTTTTTTTTTTTTTTTTTTTTTTTTTTTTTTTTTTTTTATAGTTTTATCAAACAATTTCAGCATCAATCCAAATTAATAATCCAGAGATTCAAATTTATAGAGCATCATTAAAGTTTTTAGCAAATTTAAATGGGTTTGATTATTATTTATATTATTATCCAATAACTTCATTCATTGTTGGTTGTTCTATGATTTATCTTTGTTTAGTTGGTGTTACTCTATTCATTGTAGTTTCATTATATCTCTATAGACATTTCAACAAAGAGGAAGAAAAAGAAGAAGAAGGGGAAGAAGAGGATGAGGAGGAAGAGGAAGTTGATCAAGAATTTTCAGAAAGTGAATATTTAGTACCTGAAAATGATGATATTTTAGTTGGCGAAGATCAACTATCATCTTCTTCATATTTACATAAACAACAAAAACAACC
>NC_007091.3:575920-593420 GCF_000004695.1 Dictyostelium discoideum AX4
TAGAAATGAAGGTGATGATAGTTCAGATATGACAATATATGATGTACCAGTCGATATACTTGGTGAATCTGTTTCAATATTTTACTCAAATGGAGAAAAATCAAACCAATGTTTTTTTCAAAGTAAAATTTCAGGTATTGCATTACCAGATACAAATGGTGGTGTAGTAACTTTATATGGAACATTTTATATTAAAAATGATAATAACCCTTCAATTACATTTGATAATAAAAAATGTATATTTGAAAGTGGTGATGTAAATGAAATAAAATGTATGATTGAACCAGGATTTGGTTGCTTTTCAACAATTTCCATTGATAACATTGGTGGTTTCAATGGTAGTCCATTTAAAAAAACAAATTGCTATAAAGACCCAATTATTACCAATGTAGAAATTGATTCCAATGAACCAAAAAAAGCAATTGTTGAAGGGTTCTCATTTTGGCCAAATGCTGAGATTATTTTAACTGTTGATAATGATTGTAATACAAGTTCAAGTTCAGTTGGTTGTTCATTCGGTAAAGAATTAAACCCTATAAAAATAGAATTGGTGAATGATTCAACTTTTATTCTTGAATTTGACCAACCTCTATCATCATTATCATATATTGATATCAAATATAAAAAATTTAATAATCCAAATATTGATCCTTCTTTATCAAATGAAACAATTGAACACAGACGTTATTTAAATTAATTACTTTTTTTTTTGTTAAACTTTAAATTTAAAATAAATAAATGAAAAAAAATATAAATTAATAAAAACAATAATAAATAAATAATTTTTTTTAAACTTATAGGTCTAGAAAATAAAAATTATAATAACGATAACCCATTGATTCTCCAGTCCATTATTGTATCAAAACCACGGCCACGTTAAAAAAAAAATCTATAATTAAAATTTTATGTTAAAAAAAAAAGAAATGATATGTATTTATTTATTTATTTATTTATTTTTATTATAAATTGTTATTTTATTCTTTGTTGTGTTGTTTTAATCTAACTGCAAAGTTACTCAACAACTTTTTATTTAATTTTTTCTTGTAAAATCTATATGATATTGCAAAAACAATTGCGGCCAAGAATACAAATGAGCCTATAACAATACCAACTATTTTAATTGTTGATAAACCAGATTTTTGGTTACACACTGAATTTGGATTATCGTTTGCAGAATCTGGATCTAAAATTAAACTAAAATCTGGATCAATTTGAGCTAATTTTGAATATTGTGGAATAGTTATGCCAACATATGATTTAATGTTATAATTTTCATCGATCCCAATTTCATTGAAATCACTACCCAATAAAACATTTGAAATGGAAGTTGATGTATTATCTAAAAGTGCTCTCTTTATAAATCTACCATATAATGAACGATTTTCAATTTGAATTTTTAAATAGTTATTATCATTAAAATCATCAAAGTTTTTAACTGAACAAACACCTTTATCTTCAGATTCGAATAATGCTGACATTACTAATTGAAGTTGACTTAATTTGCTTGAAAAAGGATATTCTGTTATTTCAATAGTAAATTTAATTGTTGATGGGTTCATTATTAATTTTTGTTTTGCAAATTCAATACTTGTGCTCTCATTAAACCATTCAATTATAACATTAATATTAACTATAATTGGTGAATTAGATGGTGTTGTTGTTGTTGTTGTTGTTGTTGTTGTTGTTGTTGTTGTTGTTGTTGTTGTTGTTGTTGTTGTTATGTTTGTATAATATTGACTCTTTGTTGATGAAATTTGATTGAATACCCAACTATCAAATATAAATATTTTAATTTGTTTACCATCAAAGTCTAATTCCCTTAAGGAAACAATTGATACCAATGATTTAAATAAAACATTATTTGTACCTTCACCTGTAATTGGTATTTCTGTAGTTGGTTGTGATGTATTTGTAATTGGTTGTGGTAATATAATGAGTTGTGACGAACAATCTAAACCAATCCACGGAGAGAAACATATACATTCACCATTTGAACCACATGTACCTTTATTAATTCCACCACATTGTGGATTACCTAAACATTTTGGTTTTGATGTTGATGATGGAGTTGGAGTTGATGTTGGAGTTGGAGTTGATGTTGGTGGTAAGGTTGGTGCATTTGAAGGAGTGAATAGTATTGGTGAAACTGTAACTGTATTTGAAAGTTCGGTATTATTTCTTATTAAATAAACATTAAAATCTAAAAAAGTTGGTGATATATTAATTATTACTACAAGAGGTGAAGCGAAAAGCACTTGGCCACGTTGAGTTGTACCATTTCCATAGGTAACATACGATTCTGTTACAAATTCTCCATTTTTACAAAAAATGATTAATCTACCACCCAATGTTGTAATTTTTTCAGTTGATATAATTACAGTTTTATTCATTGATAATTCAGTATTTACATAATAATAATTTGGAGCAATTGATGTTAAATCTACATTTGAATAACCAACATAATCACCATTAACATTAAGTATACCATAAAGTGAATAGGATAATTGGCCTGGATAACCGAATCCCAATGGTAAATTTGCATCACAATGATAAACTATACTTTTATTACTTATAATTGATTGAATTTTTGATTGACATTCAAAAGTTTCTAATCTCATTCCAACTATATAAACAATTGGTAATTGATCAGATCTTAAACCATAGATGGTATCGGTTACTTGAAAATCAAATGAAATTGTTCTACTAATATCACCAACATCAATTGATTCATTAATATTTAATGATGCATTAAATGTTAGATTTGATAGAATTGACTTTAAATTTCTTTTTTTCTTTGAATTTTCTCCATATCCTCCATTATTATTATTGTTTTGATTTTTTAATAAATGGTTACTTGAAACTCTAACACTACTTGTTGTTGTTGTTGTTGTTGCTATACCACTAAAAACAGTTGATGTAGGATTAGGTCCAGTAGCTACTAATGTTATTGAAAAATCAGGAGTTTCAGCCTTTGTTAAATTAGATGGAGTTGTTGAATTTAAAAATGATCTTAAAGGGTTATTAATTGGAGATGGATTTTTTTCAAAAATATTATAAATTGATTTTATACCATTTATATCTTCCAATTCTAAATAAACTATTCTATAGGATTGTTCTATTGATGGTAAAGTAAAATTAAGGAAATAAATTCCATTTAATAAATTTCCAGAATCTATATTGATTGATGTAAAATTCTTTTTAAAAGTTGATTTATCTAAATTTCCAATTAATTTAATAAATCCTTTATTAAATCCATTAAAGTCATCTTGAATAGTAAATAACCAACCTCCACCAACTGATTTAATATTTGTAACCATTGGCCCTAAATTATCTAAATCTATTATATTAAATAATTAATTATTAATATTATTATTTATGATTAATGGTTATATGATGATGATTATTATAATAAAATAAAATAAAATACAAACTTGTTAAAGTTACGGTAAGTTGAGTTGGTAAAAAACCACTTAATAATGAGGTTTTAGAACTTGTAATAATTGAATATTGAATATTACCAAATAGATTTAATTTTGGAAGAATAAACCAAGCTTCATATAAATTTAAAGTTTCATCCCAAATGATTGGAAATAATGAATCCACATCAAAACTTAAGTTTTGATCTTGATTATTATTATTATTATTATTATTATTATTATAATTATATTTATATGAAATTGGATCCATTAACCTAAATGCCATCGGTTTTCCAATTGGTATATCATCAGTTAAACTAAATCTTATATAATTATATGAGTTATAATTTGTTAAATCAATATTATTTGTTGAAAATGTTAAATTTTTGATATTACTATAATTTATAACTTTTTTTTTTTTTTTTTTTTAAAAAATAAGAAAAATTAATAATAATAATAATAAAATTTTTAAAATTTTTAATACTTACCACTTTTAAAACTTGAAGGTAAATTGAAAATTAATAATGATGGTGAAATAATTAAAATGTCACCTTCATTAATTATTCTTTCATTATAATGTATATCAGAAACTATAATTTTAATTGGTAATAATGCATTAATACGTAAATGCCAAGTACCATTGAAAATGGTACCATATGTTAATGATTTTGATCCTGTATAAATTTCAAATGGTGATGAATTTTGATCAATAAAAACTTTTGATACACCAGATTCATCAGTTATATCTAATTTTAAAACAAATAGTGGTCCTGATAATTGAATAAATTCATATCTTATAATTTCTGGTGGTGATGTATCATTAATCATTGATGCTATTTAATAAAAATTGTTTTTTTTTTTTTTTTTATTAATAATAATAATAATAATAATAATAATAATAATAATAATAATAATAATAATAATAATAATAATAATAATAATAATAATAATAATAATAATAATAATAATAATAATAATAATAATAATAATAATGCATACAAATGATATTGATGGGAATGGATGAACTTTCATCTAATTTAAAGAATGGATAAAAACCATTTGAAAAATATTGAGTTTGACTTTGACTCCATGAAAAAAATGGAAATGCAAATTTAAATGTACAACTACCACTTAATAATCTTGAAACATAACCAAATGGGAAACCTCTAATAAATGAATTTGATTGGAATTGAAATTGAAAATCAAAATAACCACATCCATCAATAGTTGGATTAAATAGAGCACTATCATAATTTTCTTTTATATTTGCATAAAAAATCAATTTTGTTAATATATTACTATCTGGTGTAAAATCTATAAAAAAAAAAAAAAAAAAAAAAAAGAGAGAAAGAGAAAAAAAAAAAAAAGTATTAAAATGTTAATATAATTATTATATAAATATGTATGTATGTATGTATGTATGTATGTATGTATGTATGTATGTATGTATGTATGTATGTATGTATGTATGTATGTATGTATGTATGTATGTATGAATATATTAAAATGATATATTTACCAGTAATATTAAAAATTGGTGTTGTTAAAGTAGTAATTATTGGTTGTAATGAATTTGAAGTAGCAAATTTAAAAGAATAACTATCATTCTCAACTAACCTTTTATCACTTAATAAAACAGAATATGTCATTTTATTGGCATTTCCAAATATTGGGACACAATTTGTATAGATGGATGGTGAAATTGGAATATATTGATATGGGTAATTATCTGTAGAGTTTGTAACAAAAGTCATCACTGGTGATAATCCATTTCCTGATTCTTTTACATTGATTGAATTTGGATAATATTTAATATCGTCAATATTAACATTTTCATTTTTATCTTTTTTTTTTTTTTTTTTTTTTTAACACTATTAGTAAAAATTTAATGAAAAAAAAATATATATATATATTTCTCTATATATATATAATTTTAACATACAATAAAATGGATTTTTTGATGAAACTATAATATTATTAGGATAAAATGTAAATGAAGCATCCCAAGTTTGACTATATATATATTTTTCAATATATTCAGGGTCCCAAATAAATTCATATTGATTACCTGTAATTAATGTTGCTACACCTTCATTTGAAACTAATTTATCCTTTCCTTCTGTATTTGATTCTATTATTGAATAATATTTATTTGCTGAAATGAATGGGTATTCATTTAAAAACTTTATGTACAATGAAGAATTATCTGAAGCTAATTTTTGAAAATTGAAAAAAAAAAAAAAAAAAAAAAAAAAAAAAAAAAAAAAAAAAAAAAAAAAAGGGAAAAAAAGTAAAAAAAAAAAAATAATTAATTTTAGAAAAAGAAAAATAATATAAATAAAAAAAGAATAAATTATAAATAATAATTAAAAACTTACATATACAATTTAATTTTAATTGGTAATATGAATTATTATTATTTTGAATTGTTAAATTTATATTTGTTTGTGCACTTTCAATTTTTATAGAAAATGAATAAATAAATTGATATGCTGAAATTTTTTCACCTTCAACAATAAAGGAATTTAAAATAGCATCGCTTGATAAAATTATTGGAGGTGTAATTGGATCGGAATTATCAAATAATAAGTATTTAAAATTAAAACTACATTCCAAATCCGATGAAACATATCCAGTATATGATTGATTTTGAAATACATCATATAAAATTGAATTTCCATTTGTAATACAAACTAATTGTGCACTAAAATAATTTATATAAAAAATTAAAATAAAAAAAATTAAAAAATTAAATGATTTCATTTTTTTCCAATTTTTAAATAAATAATAATAAAAATACAATATTTTATTTACACCAATTAAAAAAAAAAAAAAAAAAATATATAAAAAATATAAAAAAAAAAAAAAAAATCAACTTCAAATTTATTTCAATGACATCCATAATCTTTGAATTTGTTTTTTTTTTTTTTTTTTCAAAGATATTTTAAAAAATCTACAAAAAAAAAAAACCTAATTTTTTGTGTGAACCTCTGCGATTTGTTAACATTTCATTTTTATTATTTTTATTTTTAATTTTAATTTTTTTTTTTTTTTTTTCAAACAAGATATTTTTGTATTTAGATTTCAAATTTGATTAGTGAAAAAAGAAAAATAAAAATTTTTTAGTGATTGGAAAAAATAAATAAATAAATAAAATTAATAATTGAAATATATAGAGTGGGAATTGAAGAATAAGATGAAGAGGAAGAAGAAGAGGAAGAAGAATCACGTGGAATTAATGAATCATAATCAGAATTTGAACTACCAAGTGGTGGTAAAGTGAAATCAGTGATTGGAGTTTTTAAAACTGATCTAAAAACAGCGCCACTACTTCCATTATTTAATAAAATACATTTATTTAATTGATATGAATTTGTTTGTTGAGTACATTGATCACAATCATTATCTAAACAAGTAAAAGTTGAATAAAGACTACCAGTACAATTAATTTTTAAACCTTTACCACAATGATCATTCTTATATTGATATACTTTATTCAATGAAGAAATACAAGATTTTGGTGAAATGAATGATTGACAAAATCCATTATTGGTTCCTGGATTGGTAATATTTGTACTCTTGGTAATGATCGAACTTGTATTATCAACAATTGAGTATAAAACATTATCCAATCCATTTGATGGTGTACAAACTCCTAATGGGAATGCTTGAATTGAAACACATTGAGCTGAACAACCAATACTTAAACAATAATATTTAACCACACTACCCATTCCATTTTGAAAGATACCAATTGTTGTTATTGATAAACTAGTTAATGTTGTAGTTGGTATTTTGGTGGTTGTTGAAGAAGATGTGGTAGTAGTAGTTTGATTATCATTACTATTTTGTGATTCATTGGATTCCAATAAAAAATCAACATTTAAAGCACCAAAACCAGTCATTGAACTAATTGCAGTGGTAAAAATATCCAACGATGTAATTATACTAGTGGTTGTTGTTGTTGATGATGAGTTTCCGACAGATGTTGTTGTTGTTGTTGTTGTTTTTGTTGTTGTTGAATTTTCAGTGATACCATCACCCACATTTGGAGGAACGAATCTATAGATAGTATTACCATCACAATAATTTAATTTAATCCATTCGCTGCTATAAATTAATAATTTATCTTTACATGTTGAATTATCATATGAATCAATCTTTAAAAATTCACTATTTACATATGATAATGATAATTTTAAAAAAATAAAAACAATTGATAAATAAACTTTAAAAAATTTCATTTTATTTTATTTTATTTTATTTTTTTTTTTGTTTAATAAATATAAATATAAATATTTTATTTTATTTTTTTTTCTAAAAATATAAATATAGTTTTTTTTTTTTTTTTAATGTTTTATATTTTTTTTAATTTACCTTAAATAAAAAAAAAAAAAAAAGTAAAAAATAAAATAATTATAAAAAAAAAAAAAAATACTATCAAAAAACAACTTTATTAGAGAATTCCATTATAATTCAACACAAATATAAAAAAAACAATAATATAAAACAGACACAAATTTTCTTTTTTTTTTTTTTTTTTTAGGATTGAAGACTTTTATTTTCACTTTTTTTTTTTTTTTTTTTTTTTTTTTTTTTTTTTTTTTTTTTTTTTTTTTTTGATTGACAAAATACCGTTACTTTTTTATTTTTATTTTTTTTCATTTTAATTAGTTTGCGAATAATTTAATTAAAATAAACTAAAAGAAAATGTTATTTTGTCCATTATGCGCAAATATGCTATTAATTGATCCAGATTTACAAGACACTAGATATTTTTGTCAAACATGTCCATATATTTTTCATATAAAGAATAAAGTTGTAACTAAAGTACCATTACAAAGAAAAATTATAGATTCGGATGTATTTGGTGGTGAAGAAGCATGGAAATCAGCTGATGTAGTTGAAGTTGAATGTCAAGTTTGTCGTTATAGAAGAGCATCTTTAATTGAAATTCAAGTTGATCCTATTGGTCAACCAAAAACATCATATTATAGAGTTTGTATATTTTTAAAAAATAAATAGAATAAATCCAATAGGGAGGGGAATGTTATTAATATTTATATTATTTTTAGTGTAAAAATCCAGGTTGTGAAAATCAATGGCAAAAGAAAAATATATAATACTAAATTAAATAAAAAAAATAAAAAAAAAAAAATAGAATAAATAAAATTAATTGTAAATAATATATTATCAAAAAGAAAAGAAAAAAAAAAAAAAAAAAATAAAGAAAAACAATTTTAATAGCGCAAATACACCAATAACAAATTTTATTATTTTTTACAAAATAAACAAGTTTTTGTTTTCGAACTATAACAATCTGAACAAAAATATATGTTACAAGATTTACAAAGATTCTTTTTCTTTAAAAATGAAAATTCTTTTTTACATCTATAGCAGGAACTACCATTTGGTTTAGGTGAAGGTTGATATAAAAATTCATTACTTGAAGATAATGGATCTTCTATCATTGTTTTAATCGGTATTTCATTACTCTTTTTTAAATTATTATTATTATTATTATTATTATTATTATTATTATTATTATTATTATTATTATTATTATTATTATTATTATTATTATTATTTTTATCTTCATTAATATTACTATTATAAATATTATCTTGGTTATTTAAATTTTGTTGTTGTTGTAGGAGTTTTTCTGATTGTATTGGTGAATATATTTGAGATTGTGGTGATGATAAAAATGAATTAGTTGAAGAATTTAAAGATAATGAAGAAGAAAGTGATAAAGGTGAAGTTGTTGAAGTATCTGATAAATAATTTCTATGATTGAATCTATCAGTTAGAGAATAATAATCCAAGAATATGATATCATCTTCTTTTGAAAATCTAAGAAGAAAAGTTTTCTTTATTCTTGCCATTTCTTTTTTACTATCTTCAAGATCTTGTTGTAAACGTCTTATTATAGTTTGTGATGATTGTTTTTGTTGTTCAAGTTCTTTTTCATAATTTTGAATTTCATTACTTAGGAATTGATTACGTAATTTGAAACCAACTGCAGCTGATCTAGCTTTCTCTAACATCTCCTCTGTTGTTTGTTCAATTCTAATACTATTTCTATTTGGTGAACCATTAACACTAGTATTTAATGATGAATTTGAAGATCTCATACTAATTGGTCTAGATGGTGATTTAATTGGTGATAATGTTAAATTTGAATCTAAATTATTATTATTATTATTATTATTATTATTATTATTATTATTATTATTATTATTATTATTATTATTATTATTATTATTATTATTTAATTGATTTATTTTTGGTGAATTATGTTCAAAACTATCATTAAAATTATCATTACTTAAAATTAATAATTCTTCTTTAATTTTAAATAATTCTTTTTTACAATTTGTAAAAGATTCTTTAATGGTTGAAAGTTGAGTTGAATTATCAAATGCAGATTCTTCGAATTTTTTAGATTTTTTATTTAAATTATTATTGTCAACTGTTAGACGTTGAATTTTCTTTTGAAATAATTGAATATCTTCATCTTTGGTTTGAATGATTCTAAAGAGTTCAAGTTTATCAAAGGAATAATTTGGATCTGATAAAGAAATGGAAGAGATGTGACGAGTTAACTTTTCATCTTGTAATTGAGTTTCCAAAGATGCAATGGTTGAACTCATTTTTGAACATTCATTTAAAAGCATTGAAACACGTTCGTCAACTTCTGAACCACTTTTACTCATCCTATCGAGTACCTCTTGATAGTTTGTTTCCGATTGAGCCAATTGTCTAGTCATTGATTGTTGAGAATGAGATAGATCATGATATTTTGATTTTGTATCTAAAAGTTGTTGTTGATATTGATCCAATGAATGTTTTAAATCTAAATTCTCTTTTTCACTATCATTCAATTGGGATTTTATTAGTTTATATTGTTTATTGAATTGTTCTTGTTCAAACTCTAATCTTTTGATTGTATCTTTTAATGCTTTCTTTTTTTGTTTTTTCTTTTCAAATTTATTTGTAAACTGTTGTAAATGCTCACGCTCATTCAATTGTGATAATCTTTGTTGTTCCATCTCCTCCTTACGTATCAATCTTTCACTGATGATTTTATCGTGTAGATTCTTTTGTTCAATTAATGATTTATCATAGTTTACTTTTAATTGTTGTAGTTTGGTTTCTTTTTGATAGAGATCCGATGTTAATTTCTCAATATCTTCTTTCCAACTTATAAACTCTTGTGGTTGTATCCAATCTTGTTCAATCTGTTTCAATTCATTCTTTAATGATGTAATTTCTTTTTGTTGTAATTGATTCTCTTTATTGATTCTTTTAATATCTTCATTGAGTTGTTCATTCTCATCCTCTTTCTCTCTTAACTCCATATTATATTTATTGATTCTAGTTTTCATCATTTCAATCTCTTGATCTTTATGTTCAATCTCTGATAAATCAAACTCTAACTGTATCGATAATTGTTTTAATCTCTCTTTTAATATTAAACAAAAATCCATCATATATTCATGTTCACCCTTTAAATCCTCTTGTTGTGTTAATAACTCTGGTAATAAATTATTAAAATTTGAATAACTTTGTGATTTACTTTGTTGTTTTCTTCTTCTAATAAAATCAGTTCTTTTTTTTTTAAAAAAAAAAAAAAAAAAAAAAAAAAAAAAAAAAAAAAAAAAAAAAAAAAAAAAAAATATATATATATTAATAATTAATTTCTTTGTTTTTTTTAAGTTTTTAGTTTTTAGTTTTAATATTTAAATTTAAAATTAAAATTTTACCTTGGTGCTTGTTTATTTGGACTTGAATTCATTCCAATTGAATCAAATAATAATGAAGATTCACTATTTACAGATGGTGTTAAACTTGAACTTGTTGTTGTTGTTGTTGTAGTTGTTGTGGTTGTTGTATTATTCGGATTATTTGAAATAATTGATTTCATTGGTGTAGCAATTGGTGATTCTAATGAAAGTGCCGTACCCGTTATATCATCCATACTACTACTTCCAACTCCAATACCTCTATTTGTTCCAATGAATATACTATGACTATTTGTTGATGGAAATGTTGGAGATATTTTATTATCCTCCATCATTTTATTATATTGAGTTCTTTTTTTATTATTATATATTTATTACACACTTGCTACTCTTTTTTTTTTTTTTTTATTATTTTTTTTTTTTATCGTTTTTTTAATTTATAATACATATACATAAATAAATAAATATAACACACACAAAACACACTCGAAACAAATAACAATATTTTTAATTTTGAAACTTTATTATTATCTTATTATTTTTGTGTGTGTTTATTAATAAACAATATTTTTTTTTTTTTTTTTTTTTTTTTTTTAAAAAAAAAATTATTATTTTATAAAATTTAAAAATATTTTATTTTCTTTATTTAGATGTAGTAAAATATTACGATATTAAGCAAATTTAAAAATAATAAAACAAAAAAAAATAAAAAAATAAAAAAAATTTAAGTTTTAAAACTTTTATTTTATTTGAAACAGTTTGTCATATAAAAAATAAAAAAAATTTTAAAAAAAAAAAAAAAAAAAATTTAAAAAAAAAAAAATTAAATTAAAAAAAAAAAAAGGTTTTTTGGAAAAATTTTTGAATTGGCCCCTTCGCTTTTTTTTTATTAATTAATAAAATCCAAATTTGGGAATGGTTTTTTTTTTTTTTTTTTTTTTTTTTTTTTTTTTTTTTTGGTATCATTTAAAATTTTTTTTTTTTTTTTTTGTTTTTATCATTCATTTAAAATTTGAATTATTTTTTTAATTCTTCATTTAATAAATCAGCAAAACGTTTTATAGCTTCATCTATTTGTTCTTTTGAAGCGGTAGAGTAAGAAGCACGCACAAATTGAGAGGGTTTAGTTGAATCTGTAGAGAAAGAGATACCAGGTACTAGTAGTATCTTTTTTTCAACGGCATTTTTAAAGATTAAAGTTTTACTATCTTCAACAGGCAATTTAAACCAAATGAACATTCCAGCTGAAGGAATATTAAATTCAACCAAACCTTTTAGATGTTTATCGATCGAATCAATCATTTGATTACGCTTTTCCAAATAAAATCTTTGAATGAATGAGATATGTTGATTCCATTTCTCTACGCCCCATTTATTTAATAATGATAAAACTACAGCTTGACTTAAACCACTCGAATGTAAAGTTGTAGATTGTTGATGAAAATTAATTTTCTCAAGTAATTGTTTATTACCAGTAACAAAACCAATTCTCAAACCACTTGATAAAATTTTACTTAATGAATCAAATCTTAAAACTCTACCATCGACATCCATTGATAACAATGATTTACCTAAATTCAAACTACTACAACTTGCACCATCATCATCATCAGCATTTTCACTACTTTCAAATTGTAAATAATAATATGGATCATCTTCAATAATTAATAAATTATATTTTGAACAAATTGAATAAATGTCTAGTTTTCTTTGATGATTCATTGTTGTACCTGATGGATTTTGACCACATGGTATTAAATAGATAACACGTGGAAATTTAAATTTACTATGGTCCCATTCACTTAATAATCTTTGTAATTTCTCTGGTATCATACCATATCTGTCTGTTTCAATACCACAGATATTTAATGATAATGGTTTTAAAATTGATAATGTACCACTGAGAAAATAAACAATTGATAATTAATAATTATATTAATATTAATAATTATATTAATATTAATAATAAAGTATAATAATAATAATAATAATAATAATAATAATAATAATAATAATAATAATAATAATAATAATAATAATAATAATAATAATAATAATAATAATAATAATAATAATAACACACATACGAATAAGTTGGATTTTCTGTAATTATTGAATCATTATCATCAATTAAAACTTCAAATGCGTTTGCTAATGATTCTTGTGAACCATTTGATATGATTAAATTCCATTCTTTACCTGCTTCATCTGGTGGGCAAAGATTATGTTGTCTAATTTGTAAATCTTTCAATGCTTTTTGTAATCTTGGTAAACCTGGTGTTGGTGAATATTGAAATGCTTCTTCTAAATCACTACCTTCTATCTCTAATTTAGATCCATCTTTTAATTCAATATTAATTGATTTAAATGGAAATGTTGATGCATTTGGTAATCCACCACCTAAACTAATCTTTTTTTTTTTTTTTTTATATTATTTATTAATATTGGGTGTATACAAATTTTAAAAATAATAATTTAAACTTACCATACCAGGTAGACTTGAATATTGAAATAAACTTCTAATTGGGGATGCTTCTTT
The DNA here is from genome assembly GCF_000004695.1 of Dictyostelium discoideum AX4. Taxonomy (NCBI): domain Eukaryota; phylum Evosea; class Eumycetozoa; order Dictyosteliales; family Dictyosteliaceae; genus Dictyostelium; species Dictyostelium discoideum. The sequence goes on from NC_007091.3 coordinate 589,621, forward strand.
TAATTTACCTCTTTTACTTAAAAAATATGTATAATCTTTAATAATATTGCTTTTTTCTGTCATTTTTTTTTTTTTTTTATTTTTTTTTTTTTTTTTCAATTATAATTTTCAATTTTTTTAATTAACTATCTAATAAAAAATAAAAAAAATAAAAAAAAAATTTTAATTTAATTTTTTTTTTAATTTTTTTTTAATTTTTTTTTTTTTTATTTTTTTTTATTTTTTTTTTTACTGGTGTAATAAAAAAACAATGATATTTTTTTTATTTTTGAATTATTTTTTTATTTTGAAACTTTTTTTTTGAATAAAGAATCGTTGGAACTTTTTTGAAAAAAAAAAAATGAAAAAACCAAAATAAAAAATATCCCTTATAAAAATTTTTTTTTTTTTTTTTTTTTTTTTTTTTATTTTATTTTAAAAAAAAAATTATAAAAATATTAACAAATAATGGGTCAATCAAGTTCTAAATGTAAGAATATATATATTTTTTTTTTTTTTTTTTTATTTCTCTCCCTATTTCCCTATTTCTCTATTTCCTTATTTCTCTATTTCTCTATTTCTCTATTTCTTAAAACTTATATTGTGTAATTTTCATTAAACAAATAATAGCTGTTCAAGGTGGAAATAAAAGTGGTGGTGGTTCTAGACCACGTGGTACCTTTTACGCATAAAAAGTTTAAATCAATTAATTTGATATATCAAGACTCTAGTTCTTCAAATAAAGCTAAATATTAAAAAAATAAAAAAAAAAAAAATAAAAAAAAATAAAAAAAAAAAATTTTATCTTCTTGATTTTGTGACCATTGGTATTTGAAAAAGTTTATAAATTTCTTAAGACATATCTTTTTTTTTATTTAGATTTTTTTTATTTGTTTTGAGCTGAGGATTACAGTTTTTTTTTTATTTTAATTATTATTTTTTATTTTTTTTATTTTATAATTTCTATTTTTCTAATTTTTTTTATTTATTTTATAAAAAATCTTTAAAGAAATAAATACAACAATAATAAATTTAATTAAGTAGAGTAATGGGTCAATCAATTTCAAGAGGTTTGTATTTGAAATAATTTTTTTTTTTTTTTATAAAACTAACCCTAAACAATAATAATTATTTTTTATTTTTTAGCAGTCGCAAGTGGAGGTAATAGAAATAGAGGTTCAGGGGTTAGAACCAGCACATTCACTTGTTAAAATAACTGTTTTTTTTTTTTTTTTTTTTTCTTTATTTTTTTTTCAACCCAAAATATCCACCAATTTTAAAACCCAAATAGAATAAAATAAAAAAATAAACAAAATATTTTTGGAAAAAAGAGAATATCACAAAAAAGTTTTTTTTTTTTTTTTTTTAGAATATTTTATATACCCACAACCATCATTTTATTTAAACACAATCAAAAAAAAAAAAAAAACAGTTTGTTTTTTACTTTAAAATAATTTGGTGATAAAATTACATTTTTTTGGTGGTACTAAAAAATATCTTTTTATTTACAATTTATTGAATATTTTTTTTTTTTTTTTTTTTTTTTTTTTTTTTTTTTTTTCTTTATATTACAAAGTGTTTTTTGTTTTTTTTTTTTTTTTTTTTTTTTTTTTTTTTTTGATTTAAAAAAAAAATAATAATAACTTTAATCATTAGAATTTGGAATATCAGCAGAGATGATTACAGGTGTTGTTAAAACTCTTTTTTTAATATAAATTGATTGTGATTTTTTAATAACTTTTTTTCTTTGAACTTGATGAACCTGGATAGCTTGTTTCTTTGATTCAGAGATTAAATATTGAACGATTGTTTGTTCAGGAAGAGGTGGCATTGATTTTTGTTTTCTAAGGACAAGAATACGTTTACCATTATTGTTGGTATGACTTCTACTTTGTAATGAATAGTAAGAGGCTAAACCATGGATAATTAATCTCTTTGCTGGGTTCTCTTGATTAAACTCCATTGTATTGGATGGAGTATTTCTATAAAAGCAATCATCACCTCTGATGAATGATAAAATCTCTTTCTCTGTCTCTTGAGTGAATAAACTATCCAATAAAAATGATTTCTTAAAGAAAGGTCTTAAATTCTTTTTTAATTTTGAAAATAGTTCATTATCTTCATTAGTGTTGGCGGTGATGTTGGCGTTGGTTGTATTCTTTTTTCTTGAATTTGATTTCTTTGAAGATGATAAACAACTATTTAGAATTTCTTGTTCTTGATCGCATGAGATGTTTACACAATTATCTTGATAGTATTTTGAATTTTGTTGATCTTGATAAAAGAGAGTATTTCTTTGTTCATAAAAAGTGTAATCCATTTCAATGTCACCATTACCACCACCTAAACTACCAGCGGTCTTTAAGAATTGAGTATTTAAATAACGATTGAATCTCTTTGTGCCCGGTTTACCTGGTGAATCACGAAATGCAAGTGAATCTCTATTGGATTTTGATTTCTTTTTACTGGCTGCCACTGATTGTAAATTTGCAAATTCACGTGCTACTGAATAATCGTTATCATTCTTTTTATTATTTCCTCTTGATGAGGTTAACGTTGAATTCTTTTTATCTGCTTCATCATTAATTTTCATTCTATTTTTATCATTCAATTCATTCATTCAATTCATTCATTCATAAATTATAATTTATATGATGTATAATATGATTATGTGAATGATGATTATGATATGATATGATTAAATTTATATGATATGATTATGATATGATTATGATATGATGAAAACAATTATTTTAAATAATTATTTTGTTAAGGGGGGGTGATTATTAATTAATTTATCATCCATTTTTATAGTACACAGATTGTGTATTTCTGTAAAACTATTAATGGAGATATGGTGTCGTTGTACCTTATTATTATTATTATTTTTAATTTTTATAAAAAAAAAATCATAAAAAAATAATAATAATAATAATGATACAAGTCATAACCAAATTACTACTAATAATTCTAGCAAATAAAAATTAATTAATATTTAATTTTATACATACTGTTCCCAAAGAATCTCTGTTATTCTTTTAATTTCATTTGTGGCCATGATTAAATTTATATATTATATGTATTGAAATTTGTTTTGTTTTTTTGTGTTTTTTGACTTTTATAATTTGGATAGCTTGTTGATAATTGATAAAAAAAAAAAAATTAACTTTTAAAAAAAATTTTTCAGCTGTTTTTTTTTTTCTTACTAAATTTGAATTGTTGTTTGCTTTTTTTTTTTTTTTTTTTTTTTTTTTTATTTTTTTTTTATTTTTTTATTTATTTTATTTTGTTTTTGTTTTTGTTTTTGTTTTTGTTTTTGTTTTTGTTTTTGTTTTTGTTTTTGTTTTTGTTTTGTTTTTGTTTTGTTTTTGTTTTTTTTTTAATTTTAAAATTTTTTGTTAATAAATTGTTTTATTATAATAAAAGATGTAAATTTCTAAAAAACAATTAAAAAAAAAAAAACAATTAAAAAAACAAAATAAATCTGTGTGGGTGTGGGTACTTTTTGTTATAATAATTGTTTTTTTTTTGATAGATTATGTATGAATTTTTTTTTTAAAAAAGTGAATTTTACTGTTAATTTATTTTTTATTATTTAAATTTTATGTTTTTTATTATTAATTTATTTTTTATTATTTAAATTTTATGTTTTTTATTATTAATTAATTTTTGGTAAATGAAAAGTTTTTTTATTTCTATTTTTTTTATTTTTTATTTTTCTTCTTTTGTTTTTTTTTTGTTTTTTTTTGTTCTTTTTTTTTGAAAAGACTTACAATTAGTTATGACTAGGTTGTTGTGTAACTAAAAAAATATAATAAAAA
>NC_007091.3:598420-605920 GCF_000004695.1 Dictyostelium discoideum AX4
CAAAAACAACAAGCTTTTCATTCAAAACGTATGACTTCTCATTGGGCTGCTGAAAATATTAAATTATTTCCAAGAACTCCTAGAACATATGGTAATGAAGAAAGAGTTGAAAAATTTAGATTCGATGAAACTACTTTACCAATTTTAAATGAATTTGGAAGAAAATTAGCTGGACTTGATAGTTATTAAAAAATTTTAAAAAAAAAAAAAAAAAAAAAAAAAAAAAAAAAAAATTTATCTAAACATTTTTTTATTTTAGTAAAGTTTAATTAGTTTTAACATTTTTTAAAAAAAAAAAAAAAAAAAAAAGATTGTAAATAAAAAAAAAAAAAAAAAAAGTGATATTGGTTAAAATTAACTTCAATTTCATGATTTACCAAAAAAAAAAAAAAAAAAAAAAGCGATTTTATTTATTAATTTTAAAAGTGTTTTTTTTTATTTTTATTTTTATTTTTTTTTATAATTTAAATATATGGGAATTGAACAACAGTGTATCTGTAATAAATAGTTGGCATAATCCATTTTTGGTTATCATTTTGGGATTGTATTAACTTTTCATTTTTAAATGTTTTTGATAAGGTTTCTTGATTGGTGTTATTATTGTTATTTATTTTTAAATTTGTTAATGTTTCTTTTGGGAAATTTTAAAAAAAAAGAAAAATGAAAAAAAAAAAAAAAGGAAATAATTAATTAATTATTTATTTATAAAATTAGAATTAATTATTTTATAAACTTACTAAAGATAGTCATTATTTTAGTTTTCTTTTAAAAAAAATTTCTATTTTTAAATATAAAATAAATAAATAATTAATTATTGGGGATTAAATAGTTTTTTTTTTTTTTTTTTTTTTTTTTGGTTATTTTTTAAAAAGACACTACTACTTATATTAAATTTATTTTTTATTTTCTTCTATTTTTGTTAAATTAGATTTAATCTTTTATTTGATCTTTATTTTTTATTTTTTTAATTTTTTATTTTTTTTTTATAAGTTTTTATATTAATTTTTTATCAACGTTCATAATGTTGCTATTAATTATATTGTAGTTTTTTGTGTAACTGTATTGTTAATTTTCATTGTTAGTTAACACAGCTTTATTTTAATAATTATTTTTAATTTTTTTTTTTTTTTTTTTTTTTTTTTTTTAACCCTAGTTGAATAAGAAAAAAAAAAAAAAAAAAAAAATTAAAGAAAATCATTCTAATATTTTAAAATTTAATTATTAAAAAATAATCAACTCATTACCACCAAATTTTATTTATTATTTTTATTTCTTAAAATAAACTTTAATCTAAAAGATTTTAATAAAATTTTAAAAATAAATATTATAATTTATTAATATTTTTCAAATATTAATTTTTTTTAATTTATAAAAAAAAAAAATAATTAACAATTTTTTTTTTTTTTTTTTTAATTATTTATATTAAATGAAGGAAAAAAAACATTGTTTTAATTTAATTTAATTTAATAATATATCTATTTCATTTATTTAATTTTTTTTTTTTTTAATCTAATTCCCAATATAAATTTTAAAAATATCTAATCAAAATTTAAATTAGAAGTCTTAATTTATTAATTAATCTCTAATTTTTTAAAAATGAATCTTAAAATGCTAATCCAAATTTTATTACCATTTTTTTTTTTTTTTTAAAATTTTTGAATTTCATTTTTGATATTATTTTAATTGTTTTTATTTTTTTTTTATTATTTTTTCTTATTAAATTAGGGTTAAAAAAAAAAAAAATTTTGAAATATACTCATTTTATTAAGAGTATTTCCCAAAATTTTTTTTTTTTTTTTTTTTTCAAATTTATTTTTTTATTTCTTTTAACACACTTTCAATAAATTAAATAATTTTTTCTTTTTTTTTTTTTTTTTTTTTTTTTAGATTTATAAAAATGAATTTTTTAAATAAAATATTTAATGGGGTTCAAATTACACCAACAATAACCGAATTTATAGAACCAACTAAAACTATTCAAAATAAAGCAATTGGTGAAGAAAAAGATGAAAATGGTAATGTTAAACCAATTAGGGTATTCAAATATGCATCGGATATACATTTAGAGATGAGAGATAGTTTAGAAAAAATGAAAAATTTGAAAGGGATATACCAATTTGAAAAGAAACCAAATCATAGATACTTTTTAGCATTAGTTGGTGATATTGGTAGTCCGATCATTCACGAGAATTTATTATTAGAATTTTTAAAACTTTGTTCGAATCAATATGAAAGAGTATTTTATGTTGCGGGTAATCACGAATATTACAATAGAACCGATGTTTCCATTCCAGATATAGTATATAAAATTAGAGAGCTCATTGCAGTTAATAACCTTTCAAATGTGCATTTCTTAGATAACCAAGTATACCAATTGGATGAATTCAAAATCATTGGCTCAACATTATGGTCATATGTCGACCAAGATCACGAACCTGACGTTTCGAGATGTTTGAATGACTATAGACTTATCAGTGTACCGTTGGAGCAGATGTGTGGCGATGAAGGCTTACCAGATTCAACTAGAAGATTACTCGTCACAGATACAAATAGATTTCATAAATGTGGTGTAAATTTCATAAAGTATCATATTGGTATTAGAGATAAATATGGTCCTGCAGCAAATCAAAACACTGGTATTCCACAACCACCATGCATAGTTTTGACTCACCATGCTCCACAATTTAATGATCAAAAGAATCAAACCTATACATCACATCCAAAATATCTAAAATCTGATAGAATCGGTCAAGCATTTAGTACTGACCTTTCCGATATTATAGCTCCACCAATTTCTGTTTGGATCTTTGGTCATACTCATTTCAATACTGAATATAGTTATAATGGTGTAAAAATTTTAGCAAATCAACATGGTTATGAATTTGGTGAAGATATTGATGAATGTAAATTTAATTCAAATCGTTATTTTATATTTTAAAAATAATAAATTTTAAAATAATATACATGTAAAAATAAAAATAAATAAACAAAAAAAATAAACAAAAAAAATATCAAGATATTTTAAATTTTTAATTTATTTATTTTTCGCATCTTTGAAATAATGGAGAACTATTATTATTATTTTTATTATTATTATTTTTATTATTATTAATTAATTGATTATTAAAATTTTATAATTATAATTTAACCAGTATTTTTCATACCAGCAGAAATACCATTAAAAGTAATAATTAAAGTATCAATTAATATTGGATCAGCATCATCATTTGTTCCATCTGGTTTTTGAGTTGAACGAAGTCTTTTAAGGGTTTCAACTTGAATATAATTGATTGGATCCATAAAGGTTCTACGAATTGAAACAAAATGTTGAAGGATTTTATTATCTTGTTGAAGAGTTTTATGTTTTGTTAATTCCAAGATTGCATTTGTAGTTTTTGTGAGTTCATCAATCATTTCAATACCTAAAGGTTGAACTTGAGCTGGTACTAACATTTGATTGTAACGTAATGAAATTTGAGGATCAGTTTTCAAGAGTACCATCTCTACCAAATCAATAGTGGATGAAAAGAATGGCCATTCTTTGTACATTTCATTGATATCAGATCCCCATCCTTTTGTTTTTGCCTCTAAAATTGCATCTTCAATACCTAACCAAACTGGTAAATTTAATCTATTTTGTGAAAAACTGAATACCCAAGGAATAGCACGTAAATGTTCCAATCCAAATGATTTTGCGGCTATTCTTTTGGCAGGACGAGAACCAATGTTAAGGTAGACCATTTCAGGTTGGACTGTTGAAGTTCTAAAGTATTGAATGAATGATGGATTCTCTCTTACGACTGATCTATACTTTTTACAAGAGGTGATGGAAAGTTGCTCCATAATTTCTCTCCAACGTTGCTTTGGTGGAGGAGGTGGAGTTAGGGATTGCTTTAAGAGAGCAGTTGTGAAAAGTTCGAAATTTCTAATGGATGCACCAATTTGACCATAATGAGAATCAATCATTTCACCTTGAATTGTAACTCTGGTGGAAGCTGATTTCAATGAACCACCAGGTTGTGACATAATACCCTCATGTGAATTACCACCACCTCTTGCAGCTGTACCACCTCTACCATGGAATAAAGTTAATTTCACATTGAATTTCTCTGTTAATGATGCTAATCTCTCTTGAGCTTTAAATAACTCCCAACATGACATAAATCTACCACTATCTTTAGCGGAATCCGAATAACCCAACATAATCTCTTGTTCACCATTAATGCTTTTAAGATACCATTGTTGAAGGAAAAGTTCTTCCATTGTTTTTGGTGAAGAATCTAAATCTGCTGCTGTTTCAAACAATGGTACAACTCTTTGTGGATTTTTATTACCAACTGCTTTCTGTAACAAATGAACGGCCAAGATGTCACTTGGATTTCTACACATTGAAATTACATAGGCACCCAATGAACCATTTGGTAATGATGCGGCAACTTTAAAAGTATCCAATACTTCACGAACCTCACTTGAACATGGTAAATCATGAGGGATCAATGGACGTTTACTCTCTAGTTCACCAATGAGGAAAGCTTGTTTCTTTGGTTCATCCCAATCGTTGTAAGTTCCTAAACCAAGATATTCGGTAACACAATTGATAACATCGGAATGTCTAGTTGATTCTTGACGAATATCCATCTTTGAGAGTGTTAAACCAAATGATTTCAAACGTCTAATATTATCCAATAATCTGCCATCGGCAACTTCCTTTGCACCAACCTCAACCAATGAATCATAACAAACTTGAAGTACTTGTAAAATTTCATCGGCATTTTCAAAGGTTTCACCTGGAAGATATTGAGTATCACTTTTGGCTGCGATCAAATCTTCATACTTTCTTTTTGTCAACAACATTTTATCACGTAACTCTGCCATAACGATACGATAGCATTCTTTGCTTGGTATGCCCTCCTTGAATTCCTTATACAAGGTTGTTAGATATCTTAATTTAACGGTACCAGATCTTTTTTCAATTGAATGACGTGCCAATTCCTCCAAAGTTTTATTATGTCTTACCATTGATAATTCAAATAACAAAGCGTCAATCTCTTTATAATACAAGGTGGCAGCGATCCATCTTGAAAAGTAACTAACTTGTCTGGTAACCTCAGCGGTTACATTATGATTGCCATCTCTATCGCCTCCAACCCATGATGCCACATGAATATTTGCAAAAGTTGGTGGCAATTCTTTACCCAAGTATTTGACACAACATCTATTTAAAATCTTGATAAACTTTGGTAATGCATGCCAAAGTGTTTGTTCAATCACAGAGAAACCACCTTGTGCCTCCATTTCAACAGTAACTTTTGATCTTCTAACTTCATCGGTTAACCATGATCCACCAACTTCTCTAATCAATCTCTTTTCATAATCTTCACGTTCAAACATTGTCAATTGCTGATTATCCAATGACGATAATGCTTCACCCATTGCCGAATTCTTGGAAATTATAGTACGTCTCATAATTTGTGTTGGATGTGCCGTTAAAACAAGTTCGATCTTTTGTTGAATTAATGCATTGTAAACACTCTCCTTGTCAAGACCTTGATTTAATAATTGTTGAATGGTATTCTCACATGAATACTTTAAATCATCTTCATTGTTGAGGAATGATTCTCTAACTGATCTAACCAAATGATGTTGTTCTGCAACATTAATTAAATTCAATAGATGTGATAACACTCTTGATACATTCAATGCTTCCGTATTACTTAGATTGCTAATCTTTTTCAAATATTCCTCTATGAATTCTGTAGTTCTTTCACCTGGTGATTGAGTTAAAATTAATGTTTTCACTAATTTTATTATTTCTTCTCCATCAGTTTCTAAATCTTTAATACAATTTGATAAAATATTTTGAAATTTTGTAATTGATTTATCTAAATCATCTGGTTTAATTTCTCCAAAATCATATGGTGAATCTCCTACAATTTTTTTTTTTTTTTTTTTTTTTTTTTTTTTTTAAAAAATTAATAAAAACTAGATTTTTAAAAATATAGTATAAATTAATTTAAAAATTATTGTACCTGCTAAACCCATTTTTAAAATGGACCTTTGTGATAAAATTAAATAAAAAATAAAAAAAAAAATAAAAAAAAAAAATAAAAAAATAAAAAAAATAAAAAAATAAAAAAATAAAAAAAATAAAAAAAATTTTAAATTAAAAATTAGGAACTCTGTATAAAAAATAAAAAAAAAAAATTAAAAAAAAAAAAATAAAAAAAAAATAAAAAAAAATAAATTAGTTGTTGCCAGGAGATGATCCCAAAAAAAAAAAAAAAAAATCAAAAAATCATGATGTTCGTTTTTTTTTTTTTTTTCAAATCAGTTCAAAAATAAATCAAAAAAAATAATAAATCAAAAAAAATAATAAATCAAAAAAAAAAAAAAAAAAAAAAGTTTTCTTCTCTTTTCTTTTTTTTTTTAATTTCCCTTTCTATTTTTCAAAACGCACCCACACACATACACACATTTAAATACAAATAAATTATCGTTCGTATTAAAATAATTTTTTTTTTTTTTTTTTTTTTTTTTTTTCTTTCTTTTTTTTTTTTTTTTTTTTTTTTTTAATTATTTTAATTAAAATAAAAAAAACAAAGAAATTTCACCATGGGAAGTTTAAGAAATATTTGTATTAGTGAAATCATTTCAGTGATAAAAAGTGAAACAGCAGATGAAAATGATAATAAATTCTTAAAACATGGTATTCAAAATTTAACACCCGATTTATTAGAGGATATTTTGAATAGATTAAAGGAAATAGAACATTGGGGATTTAATAATCAAACGTTTGATCTTATTTTAGATTCAAATATAAATCACTTAAATCTTAGAAATGAACAAGGAATTGAATTTAATAAGAAATTTAACCAATTAATAATTGATAATGATAATAATACATCCAAGAGTTTATATTTTAGTTTAATAAAATTAAATTTATCATTCCAACCGAAAATAATTGATTCATCATTATTTAAATTTTTAAATTGTTTCAAAAATTTAAAAGAATTAAATATATCATATTGTACATTGGTCGATTGTACAACTATTACCAATACCTATAATATTTCAAAATCATTAGTATCTCTTAATTTAAGAGGTTGTTCTAGTATGTCATCTATTGGTTATAAGTAAGCAGTATTTTTAAATAAAAAAAATAAAAATAAATAAATAAATAAATAAATAATAAAAAAAATTTAACAAAAATAAATTTTTTTTTTTTTTTTTTTTTTTTTTTTTAGAAATATTGGTAAAGAATTAATTAATTTAAAAGAATTAATATTATCAAAAACCAATATTACCAATAAAGATTTGGAATATTTCAAAGATTTAAAGAGTTTAACATCATTAAAACTTAATCATTGCCATGAAATTTCAAAGGATGGATTAGAGCATATCTCAAAATTTTCAAATTTACAATCATTGTTTCTATCATATTGTTCATTACTTCAAGCACCAAATTCATTTAAGTCATTATCTGAAAACAAATCAAATATT
>NC_007091.3:608420-628420 GCF_000004695.1 Dictyostelium discoideum AX4
CGCCCTCACAAGGTCACTTTTTTTTTTTTTTTTTTTTTTTTTTTTTCAAAAATTCAAAAAAAAAAAAATATTTTTTTTCAATCCCATACAAAACTCAACAAGCAAACTAAAAAGTAATATATTTTTATAATTTTTTTATTTTTTTTTTTTCTTCCCTCTATTATTTTATTTTTTTTTTTAAAAAAAAACACAAAAAAATCATACAAAAAAAATAAAATAAAAAAAATAAAGTTCTGTTTAAAATAACCCTAAGCATTACATACCTATGTTTCAAATTTGCTTATAATTTTTTTTTTTTTTTTTTTTCAAATTTTTTTAAAAAAAAAAAAAAAAAAAAAAAAAAAAAAATTTGTTTAATTAAACAATATTTTTTTTTTTAAAAATAAAAAAATTATTATTAAAATAAACCAAAATTAAAAAAAAAAAAAAAAAAGGGAAAAAAAAAAAATTAAAATTTTGTTTAAAAAAAAAAAAAAAAAAAAAAAATTTTTTTTACCCAAAACTTTTCAAAAATTTCCAAAAATTTTTCCCAAAATTTTTTTTTTTAAAAAAACCCTTTTTTTCCTTTTTTTTTTTTCCTTTTCCTTCCTTTTTTTTTTTTTTTTTTTTTTTTAGGAAACACTACTTTTATAATTTAATGTTTTTTTTTTTTACAAATAATTAAAAAAAAAAAAAAAAAAAAAAAAAAGAAAAAGAAAAAGAAATAAAGAAAAAGAATGTCAAGAAATGGAGGTAATAATACAGAGAATACTATAACCACTAGATCACAAAGAATATCATTTAGACCAAGACCAATTGATATATCAAAACCATTACCAATTATAAGGACGGCTATTGATGATGATGAATCGACAGTATCTAGACTAGTGCCAATCATACCAACAGGTATGGAAGCAGCAGAAGAAGGTGAAACACATTTACAAGACATCATTCAAGCATCGGTTAAAATGAGACATGATCAATTACCCGAAATCCCAATTCCAGTGGTTAACGTAGTGGCAGGATATGACCAATCGTCGAATCCTCAACCTTTCTCAATTGGTTCCACCTATATACTGTATCATGAAAAGACCGAAGATGAGTGGGACCAAGTATGCGAATACGACGCAGATGACGACGATGAAGAGTTTGTCCAACAATTAAACCAAACCGCAATGAATTCCACCAACTTTCCACCAACCAAGAAGCCCATACTCTCTGTGGACAAATTCGAGCAAATTATCGATCGTTTCGAAAAGGATTTCTACTACTACGGTCAATGTGATCAATTAAAGTCTGAACAAATCTGTAAAGGTCTAAGACCACAATTTGCTCATATGATTCATCAACATTGGTTATCGAAAAGAAAGCAACTCACCAACAACACACTCATTCGTCGTCTGTTGAAACCACCCGATCGTGAAGATCCTTCACCTTTCAAAGCGTTTAGAACTCGTGAAATCGACAATAATAAATTGAAAAAGGCGAGAAAGAATGATGCTGCCTCTCTCTTAAAGATGACTCAATTACGTGAAGAAATTGAAAAAACTAGAATAATCTTGGAAATGATTAAAAAGAGAGAAAAATTAAAAAAAGATCATTTAAATCTAGTTTCACAATTATATAATAAATTAATTGAATTGGCTCAAATTAGACAAGAAGAAGATGATTTAATACCCAATTCAACTTCTTCAACTACTTCCACTAATATTAATAATATTTCATCATTATCATCTTCTTCTTCATCTTCATCATCTCATAAAAAGAAACATAAAGATAAATCATCTTCATCATCTTCATCTTCATCAACTGTCTCAATTAATAATAATAATAATAATAATAGTAGTAGTAATAGTAATAACAATAATAATAATAATAATAATAACAATAATAATAATAATAATAATAACAATAATAATAATACAATTAGTAATAGTAATAATAGTAGTAGTTCATCATTAATTTCAAGTAGTGGTCATTCAAATTTACAATCAATCTTATTAAATCAAAAGAACCCAACCGGTCCAGTATTTACCGAATCACATGGTATGCCAATACCCAATAGTAAAGCACGTCAAGAAGGTTATCGTCACTTTGTTGTTAAACCTGGTGAATTCCCAACACCATCATTAGAAAAACAATATGGAGAACATTCAAGATCTGAAAAATCAAAACCACCTTCAATTACATCTGATACAAATACAACATCATCATCAACATCATCATCATCATCAAATAATAATGAGATTATTATGATTGATGGTGATAATACTAATATTTTAACAGAAAAAGATAAACAAATTAATCAACAACAAAAACAAAAACAACAACAACAACAATTACAACCACCACAACCATTAACAAAAGAAGAAGAAATTGAAAGAGAGAAAAGGAAATTTCAAATGGATTATTTCAATTCAATATCAATACCGACATCAAAAGATTATTATCAACGTTTAGGTGATAATTATGAAGATGAGAAACCTGCATCACAAATAACTGCAGGTATATCAGGTTCATCAATTTCCACTGATAGTGAAAGTGATGTTGAGAGTGATTTCGAATATAATCAAAGAATCGCACCAATACCACCAACTAGACCACCTACCAATGGTAAAGGTGTACCAATTTATCCATCACTAAGTCAAGGTTACATCTTTGTTAATCATAATTATCCACCTGTATTAGGTCGTGTTAGATTAGGTCTCTATGGTAGAACTTATATAGATTATATACCTTATAATAACGATAATAGTAATGACGATGACGATGATGACGATGTTGATAACAATATTAATAATGATAATAATAATAATAATAAAAATAGTAGTGGTAATAATAACAATAATAATAGATCAAGAGGTAAAGGTAAAAACAATAGGAGTGGTGGTAAATCAAAGCCAACTTCCATATCAAATCCTTCTTTAGTTGCACCTCAATCTTATCAATTCATTGATGTTCAACCTTTACAACGTTTAAATCATAATCAACAACCAACTCAACCAAATTCATCACAAATAATAACTCAAAATATCGAAAACACAAATAATAATAATAATAATAATAATAATAAAAATAATAATAATAATGACATTTTGTCTAACATCCCTTTATGTAGTATTTCATCATCAATAATAACCACCGATTCAAATCACCTTTTAAATATTAAAGATAAGGGTGACTCAAATTTATCCGAAAATTTAAATAATAATAATAATAATAATAATGATAATAATAATGATAATGATAAAAATAATAATAATAATAATAGCGACTCTTTTACCTTGGCTGAAAATAAAATTAACAATACGAATTTAGATAAAATCGACAGTGTTGCCAATTCAACCGAAATCAATAATACTAATACTAATACTAATAATAATAATAATAGTAATAGTAATAATAAAAATGATGATAATGATAATAATAATAACATAATAAATAATAATACTATTAATAGCGATAATGATACCAATAGCGAAGAGGGTAATAATAATAATAATAATAATAATAATAATAATAATAATAATAATAATAATAATAATAATAATAATAATAATAATAATAATAATAATAGTAATAGTAATTTAAAAAGAAAATTTCAGGAAACTATAAATACTAATGGCACAAATGGAGTAACTAATAAAAATATCAATGTTGGTAATAATGGTCCAACTAAAACTGCCAAGTAAGTTTTTTAGTATTTTTTTATTTTTCCAGTTTTTTTTTTTTTTTTTTTTTTTTTTTTTTTTTTTTTTTTCTCCTTACTTTAAAAAATTTAAAATATTAATTTTCTCGACCAAAATTAAATAATAATTTAGGATTTTAGATTTTGAAGGTTTTGAAGTTATAAAAAATGGAAATGAGGAAAGTAATAATAATAATAATAATAATAATAATAATAATAATAATAATAATAATAATAATAATAATAAAAATAATAATAATAATAATAATAATAATAATAATAATAATAATAATAATAAAAATAATAATAATAATAATAATAATAATAATAATAGTAAAAAAACACCATCAAAAAAAAATTCAACAACTCAAACACCACCCCCACTAAATCCGAATAGTTCTATTGAAAAATACTTTACAAAGAAGCAGGTACCGTCGTCGTAGTGTAAAATTTAGTGTACAATTTATAAAAATAAAATAAAAAAAAAAAAATAAAAAAATTATTATTATTTTATTATCATTATTCTGAGTAAAGATAGATACCTTTTCCTCAATCGTCATAAATTTCCAATTTTTTTAATCACTTTTTCTGTCAAAATTTGTGATTATTATTTGAAAAAAAAAAAAAAAAAAAAAAAAGAATATCTTTTCGTCAGCAAATATTTTTTATAAAGATATTTTGTAAAATACTTTTTTTTTTTATTTTTTTTATTTTTTTTTTTTTTTAAAAACACATCATCAATAAAATAGGCATTATAATTTGATTTTAATTTTAATTTCCCTTTGATTTTTATTTTTTATTTTTTATTTTTTATTTTTTTTTTATTTTTATTTTTTTTTTTTTTATCCATAGTCCCATAGTTTCACTAATAATAAATTTATTTTTTTATTTTTTTTTTTTTTTTATTTTTTTTCATTTTCCAAATAAATTATTTACAACTTTTTTTTTTTTAAAAAAAAAAAACTAAAAATTGTAACTTCAGAAGTTCTAATTGTCAGTTTTTTTTTTATTTTTTTATTTTTTTTTATTTTTTTTTTTTAGCCCTAAAAAAGGATTTTTTTTATTTTATTTTATTTTTTTATTTTAATTTTTTTTTTTTTTAAAATTTTTGTTTTTTTTTCACTTTAGATATTTTCATAACGCCACAACAACAACAACATTTTTTTATTTCAATTTTATTTTCATGCCATTTTATATTTCGTAATAGTAATTCAAAAATAAAACAAAAATAAAAAAATAATAAAAAAAAAAAAAACTAAAAAACATTAAACATTTAGAATTAAAAAAAAAAAAAAAAAAAAATTAAAATTACCAAAATTAACCACCCCAAAAAAAACCAAAAAAAAATTAAAATTAAAAAAAAAAAAAAAAAAAAAAAAATGACACAATTAAAAAATAGGGAATCAAAACTAAATCATTTAAATAATAGTATTGAAAATGATGAAAAATATCAAATAAAATTTCAAAATAGTTGTAATAATAATAATAATAATAATAATAATAATAATAATAATAATAATAAAAAATTTAATTCCATAGAAAAAGTAGATGATAATTATAAAGAAGAGGAAGAAGAATACGATGATGATGATGATGGTGATGGTGATTATTCATCAGAAGAATATGATTCAGATAGTGATTATTCAAAATCAAATAAAAAATTAAATAAATTTACAATGTATGAAATGTTAATTAGTGAATTAATACATTTTTCAGCAAAAGGGGATGTAGGAGATTGTGAGGCAGTGATAGCAAAGATAAAGAGTCAACATAGTAATATCTCATTGAAGAGTTTATTGAATTCGTTGGATTCAGAGGGTAATACAGCATTACATTGGGCATGTTATAGAAAACATTTTCAAGTTGTGAAATATTTAGTATCGATTGGAGCCAATGCAAATACGGCCAATTCATCAGAGAAGCAAACTCCATTTCATTGGGCATGTGTGGCAGGTGACATTTATATCATACATCATTTGGTTCAGGTTGGAAATAGTGATATATTCCTTAGGGATCGCAGGGGTCTGAATTCACTGCTACTCTCGACCCACCACGATAGGTCATTGGACGTGGCGCGATATCTCCTCCACAAAGGCCTACCCGTGACCAGTAAGGATGACGAGGGACACACCGCACTCCATTGGGCATCGTTCTCGGGAAATTTAAAACTGATCCGACTGTTGATAAATAGGGGTGCCGACATCAACTCAATCGATAATTTACACAGAACTCCAATACATTGGTCGTCGTTCAAGGGCTACACCGAATGTACAGTGGCACTCCATGAAGAGGGTGCCAATTTGAATCTAAAAGATGCAGACAATAAAACTCCCTACGAATTGGCTTTAACTCGTTCAACTGATCCTTGTATTGCTTTCCTATGGAAAGCTCAAAAAATTGAGAAAAAGCAATTAACCAAGGGTAAGTCATCTCTAGAGTTGCAAGATAACGCAAATGTATACAATTACTTTTGGACCTTTATGGCGTTACTTGGAAATTTCCTTTTCTTTTATATTCTCTACTCCTTTAAATGGTACATTTCAATTCCATCAATAATTATACTTGGTAATTTTTGTCGTATCTATCTAACTCATCTTTGGGTTGATTATTGTACAAATCCATTACCTGTAACTTGGTGGATTGTTGGTTGTTTTATTTGTTATTGGACTTATTTCTTTCAAATTCTATGGTGTAAGTTTTAATTTAATTATTAAAATAATCTTTATTATACAAATTTTAATCCTTTTTTTTTTTTTTTTTTTTTTTTTTTTTTTTCCAAAAAGATGTTCCAAATTATATATTTTGCCATACAGTTATATCAATTTTAAGTGCCATTTTTTTTTATGGATTATGTTGTTTACCATTTTCAAATGCTGGTATTATAAAATCATCACCTGATGAAGATTTAAAAGATTTCATTTATAGAATTGAAAATAATCAACCAATACCTGAAATTTGTCCAACTTGTGATGTATGTTTATTATTATTATTATTATTATTATTATTATTATTATTATTATTATTATTATTATTATTATTATTATTATTATTATTATTATTATTATTATTATTATTATTATTATTATTATTATTATTATTAAAATTTATATATATATTAATAATTGTTATTATTATTATTTTTTTATTAGATTCATAAACCATTAAGATCAAAACATTGTAAATTTTGTAAACAATGTGTTGCTAGATTCGATCATCATTGTATTTGGATTAATAATTGTGTTGGTACTGCAAATCATAGATTATTTTTATTAGTTTTGTCATTGTATAGTGCAATAGCAATTCCAATTTATTATGTTGCTTTTAAATGTAAGATTTAAATTTTAAAATATTTATTATTATTATTATTATTTATTAATTTTTTTTTTTTTTTTTTTTTTTATTTTCATTTTCTTATTAGTTTTACAATTAGATTTAAATGCACCATCATTTGATGATGGATATAAACAAGCATTTGAATATTATTATGATACACATAGAATGGTTTCAATATTTTTAGTTTATGGATTATTAGCATGGATTTGGATATTAAAGTTGTTGAGCGCTCAAATTTTAGGTATCATTTTCAATTGTACATTAAATGAATTATTAAACTTGGCAAGATATTCTTACCTAAGAAAAGATGGTAAATGGAATGTATTTCATCGTGGTTTCTTTTCAAATATTACAGAGTTCTTTATTGGTAGTAAAAAATGGTTTACATTTTTTAATTTTCCAATCGACTCAAACTTAATTAATAATAATAATAATAATAATATTAATAATATTAATATTAATAGTAACACTATAAATGTAAACACCAAAATCACTACAAATACTTCCAAAACTATTAAAGTTAATTAATTCTTATAAAATAAATAATAAAAACAAAAAATTAATTTAATTATTTATGTATGTTTTTTATTTTATTTTATTTATTTATTTTATTTTATTTTATTTTATTTTATTTATTTATTAATTAAACGATATCATAATCATTATTTTTATTTAAATTATCATTTTGAGTGTCATAATTTGGTGAATTTGGATGTTGATAATCTTTTGAAGTGTCACCAGTTGACATGAATAAACCACCTGGTTTATCACCTTTGTAATCCAGTTCCCTAGCTTGTTGAACGGTTGCACAACAACCACACCAACAACAACAAACACAATCACCAATACTTGTACCTCTGATATTATGTTTCGCCCTTATTTCATACCTATTTAAACAAGCAGCAAATGGTAAACAAAAAAATGAAAATAAACATTCTATTATTAATTATTAATTATTATTGTTAATTAAATAAAATTATTTTTAAATTAATAATCAAAATGAATAAATAAATTAAATAATTATTTTTTAAAAAATAAAATAAAATAAAATAAAATAAAATAAAATAAAATAAAATAAGAATAAAATACATACGCCCACAACCAAATGCATCTCTTTTTAAAGTTGCCCTTTGTCTTGCTACTTGACAAGGACAGCAACAACATGTAACTAAAGATATCTGCATAAAAATTAGTATTAGGTTAATAATATTTTTTTTTTTTTTTTTTTTTTTTTTTTTTACTTACAAATGGTGTAGAACAACAATCAAATATAGGGAAACTCCAATTACTCATATTTTCATCCCTTTTTTTTTTTTTTTTTTTTTCTGTTTTGTTTTTATTTTCCTATTTTTAATATTTTTAATATTTTTAATATAACCTTTTTTTTTTTTTTTTTTTATTTTTTTGTTTTAAGTGAATCTAAAAATAACATAAAAAAAAAAAAAACTAAATTTATTTTCATAAAAATTATATCTGTATTAAAAGTTATTATAAATTTAATTTGAATATTATTGTTTTTTGTGTTACTAAGAATGAAATTGAAATATAAATTTTTATTTTTATTTTTTTTTTATTTTTTTTTATTTTTTTTTTTTTTAATTTTGAATTTTATTTTTTTTAATTTTTTTTTATTTTTTTTAATTTTTTATAAGGTAATATTCGTTTAAAATGGACATCCTGGTTATTTGGGAGTGATTAAAATTTTTTTTAATCTGATTTACTAAAAATGAATAAAAAAATTAAAAAACCTTAAAAACCCCAAAAAAAAAAAAACCCCAAAATTTAAAAAAAAAAAAAAAAAAAAAAAAAAAAAAACCCAGAAAAAGAAAAAGAAAAAGAAAAAAAAAAAAAAAAAAAAAAAAAAAAAAAAAAAATTAGGTCAAATTTGTGAGATAAAAAAAAAAAAAAAAATAGATTTTTTATTTTTTATTTTTTATTTTTTTATTTTTTATTTTTTTTTTTTTTTTAACCTATAAAACCATCATACATTAAAAACTTTATCTTTATAACAATTTTTCGTTCATTTTTTTGTTTATTTATTTTTTATTTTAATTTTTATTTTTTTAATTTTTTATTTTTTATTTTTTTAATTTTTTTTTTTTTTAATTTTTTAATTTTTTTAATTTTTTTTTTTTTTATTTTAAATAACACACACCAAATTTTTAATAAATAATATTCAAACAATAAAAAAAAAAAAAAAAAACAATAAAAGTAGTAGTAATAATAATAATAATAGTAAAATTGTATATAAAAAAAAAAACAACGTTTAGAATTAAAATATAGAATAATTTAGAAAAAAAAAATGTACAACAATAATAATAATTTTGGTGGAGGTGGTTATAATCAAGGTGGAGGATATAACAGTGGTGGATATAATAATAATGGCGGTGGATATAATAATAATAATGGTGGATATAATAATAATAATAATAATAATGGTGGATATAATAATAACAGACCTCAACAACAACAACAACAACAACAACAATATGTAAATAATAATAATAATAGTTTTGATAATAATGGTTACGGAGGCGATGATGATGTCACAAATAATTCTGACTATCAATCAACTACTAGAAATATTCAACAAATTCAAAATGCTGTACAAATATTAACTAAATTAGTTCAACTATTGGGTACACCAAAAGATTCAATGGATACTAGAGAAAAAATGTATTTATTAAATTTATACAATTGCATATACAAAATTATCATACTAACATATCACTTTTTTTTTTTTCTTCTCTCTTATTCTCAAAAATTTAGCCGTAATTGTGTTGATTCAACAACTCATTTAATTTCATCAGAATCTGGCAAGGTTAAAAACCTTACATCTTTAGCAAGTCGTTCACGTGATTCAAAAAATGTAAGAAATAATTTAGAAATTATTTTATTTAAAAATAATAATACTAATTGATTTTTTATTATTATTATTATTATTATTATTATTATTATTATTATTATTATTATTATTATTATTATTATTATTATTATTACTATTTAGAAATTATTATATCAAAAATTAGTTAAAGAATTTAATAATTGTTTACAACAATTTAAAGATATTGCACAAGTTGCAACTAAAAAAGAGAAAACAACACCATTACCAGTTGCACCAGATCATCAACAACCAACAACATTTGGAAGAAACAACAACAGCAATAATAATAATCAAAATAATCACTTTTTAAATAATCAACAACCATATTATGATGATGATAATAGAGAGGACGAACATCAAAGTTTGATGGAATCATCACGTAGACAACAATTGGCACAAATTGAGGCAGAAAGAGAATATCAAAATTCAATCATTCAAGAAAGAGATGAAGGTATTCGTAAGATTGAACAATCGATCGTTGAGATTAATGAAATCTTTGTAGATTTATCAGGTTTGGTTGCAGAGCAAGGCGTTATGATTAATACCATTGAAGCTAGTCTTGAATCAACTACTATCAATACAAAAGAGGGTGTCAATCATCTTAGAGAAGCAAGCAAAAATCAAAAATCCTCTAGAAATAAAATGTGTTGGATTGTACTCATTCTCTTAATTGTTTGTGCTGTTTTAGGTGTTATTTTATTCTTTACTTTAAGAAAATAGAGTAATCAAATAACAATAATAATAATAATAATAATAATAATAATAATAATAATAATAATAATAATAATAATAATAATAATTTATAATTAATAAAAATAGCACCAATATATTTTAGTAAAGAAATGAAATAGAATAATAGTTTTCTTTTCAAAGATTTAACAGAAAAAAAAAAAAATAAAATAACAAAAACAACAAAAAAAAAAAAAAACAAAAAATAAAAAATAAAAAATAAAAAATTAATTTCGAACATACAAAATATTTTATAAACATTTAATCTAAAAATAAAAAAATATCTGAGATAACCCAGCAAATTCACCAACAAGCAGAAAAGCACGCAAAAATTTTCACTGGTAAACCTTTTTTGTGGAATCAACTTAATTTTTGGTTGAGAATTTAAAATATTAAATAAATGATAGATCTGTTATGATTGATCTATCTATCCTTTAAAAAAAAAAAAAAAATTAAAAATAAAAAAAAACCTTTTTTTTTTATTCATATAATTTTCCCAAAATATATTTTTTTTTTTTTTTTTTTAAAAATGTTTTTTTCCCATAAAAAAGATAACTTTTTTTAAAGTTTTTTATTTAATAAGTTTTTAATTATAATTAAAATTGGGTTTTAAAAGGGTGAAGGGGAAAGTGGTTACTTCGAAGAGATCATTTTTTAAAGAAAAAAAATCAACAATTATTTAGGCTAATTGGTTAATTTAACTTACTGCGTATAAAATGGAAATATTGAACTGTTTCAATAATTCCAAAACCCACTTCCGCAAACACTCAAAAAACCTTTTTCTGATTAGTTTTTTATTTATGAATTTTAAAATATAATGCAATTATTATTATTATTATTATTTTTATTATTATTAAATTAATATTATCATTATTATTATTATTATTATTATTATTATTATTATTATTATTATTATTATTATTTTTAATTTAAATTATCAAATAAAGAGTTTTAATTTTAAAAAATCAATTAAGTTAAAATTAAAAAAAAAAAAAATCCACTTTTAAATATGATTGTATTTAAATTAAATAAATTAATCAAATAATAAAATTTTGTTATTTTTTACTTTTTTTTTTTAAAATATCCAGTTTTAAGTATTCTGATACTTTATAAGAATTATTATTATTTTTTTTTTTGAATAAACAATTGCTAATAATATTCAACATTCAGTTTTAAAATTTTAATTTTGTTTTTTTAGAAATATCCTTTTTTAAAAAAAAATAATTTACAAAAAAGGGAAATGGTGGTGTTTTTATTTTTTGAGGTTTTTTTTATTTTTTTTTATTTTTTTTTAATTTTTTAATTTTTTAATTTTTTAATTTTTTTTTTTTTTTTTTTTTTTTTTTTTTTTTTTTTTTTAATCCGAAATACAAATACCTGTACCAATACTTTAATTAACATTTTTAAATATATATATATAAAAAAAAAAATAATATATAGGTAATAAAAACAAAAAAAAAAAAAAATGAGTAAAATTGAAGAAATCATTAATACAGAAATTAAATTACATCAACAATTCAAAAATGTTAATGTTATTGGATTCGATATGGATATGGCAATTGTTAGATATAATAATAATGAAACAGCAACATTAATATATGAATGTGTATTAGAGCATTTAGTTACAGTATTCCCATTTTTAAAAGAGTCGAAATTGGATTTTTCATTTAGTAAGCGTGGATTAGTAATTGATTTAGAACTTGGGTTAATATTAAAATTAGATAATAAGAAGAGAGTTATAAAAGCATTTAGAGGTAAATCAATTGTATCAAAAGAAGAAATAGATTCAATATATCATGATGAAAAGGTAATTGGTTCAGAATCACCATTGAAAGATTATGATGGTAGTAATTCAGCACGTTTCTTTACAATGATATCATTCTTTGAAACACCGATTACATCAGTCATTAGAGATTTCATGGAATATCAAAATAGTGAATCAATTCGTTTAGGTAAACCAATAGATTATTCAACATTCAAACAATTGGCTAAAGAAATTTCAATCTCATTCGCAAAACATTTCAATGACTTTACCACTGGTCATTATTATACATCATTTAAAAAAGATCCTTCAAAATACATTTACAAAGTTTCCAATCGATTAAAGAATTGGTTAATGGAAATTCGTTCAAAAAATAATACAAAAGTAATTTTAATTACAAATTCAAAATCTGAATATTGCCATTCTGTAATGGAATATTCATTTGGTGAAAACTTTAGAGACTATTTCGATTGTATCATCGTTGATGCAAAGAAACCTGAATTTTTCAAGAGTGATATCAATTCAAAACCTTTCACAAAGTTAATGACTTTTTATCCAAAAGAGAAATCTGATTACATTGAATGCTCAAATATTGAACTTGGTGTTTCTCATGATACAATCTTTAAAGGTGGTAATATTCATTTGGTTTTAAATAAATTAAAAGATCATTTCAAAAAAGATCAAATTTCATTTTGTTATGTTGGTGATAATTTAATTGGTGATGTTGTGGCTCCAAAACAGTAAGTTTTTTTTTTTTTTTTTTTTTTTTTTTTTTTTTTTTATTTCAACTATATTTTTAATAATATATTAATAATTAATATAAAAATTATAAATCATTATTATTATTAGAGTTAAATTAATGACAGTTGCAATTATTGAAGAAATTCAAGATCCTGATGAAATTATAATTTTAAAAAGAGAAAAGAATACAAAGAGTCAAGAAGTTCAAGTTAATAGTGAAGGTTTAGTTGAAAGATCAACTGGTAAAACAAATTATGTTTGGGGTTCATTCTTTCATATTCATGACGATCATGAAAATTTAAGTATTGATACTTTTTGGTCAAGTATTCTTAGAGATAATGCCGATATTGTAGTTTATGGTGTTGATACTTTAGTCGAATATTATTATCAAGATAAATTCGATAATAAAGATACTTTATCACCATGTGCCGTTGTTTATGGGGGTTATTAAAAAAAAAAAACAAACAATTATTTACAAATAAATTAAAAATTTGGAAAAAAAAAAAAAAAAAAAAAAAAAAAAAAGAAAAACTTTGTAGTATTTAATTTATAAAATTTTAGTGTTTATTTATTATTATTATTATTTTTTAAACAACTGTATAAGTGAAACCATTTGAAGTACCAAATACTTCAGGTTGAGTTGAAGAATATACTTTTGTTGGAGGCATAGTGAAACTACCTTTACTTGTAACAATACATTTATAACTAACTTGATAAGAACCAGGTGAAATACTTGAACCTTGGTAAATAACTTTATCACGTCTAGTTTCACGATGTGAAAATGGTTGATAGAACCAAATTAAACGATCATTATTAATTAGATCATTTTGATAGTTTGATAATTTTAAGTGACGTTGATAAGGTATTGGGTTTGAACCTGAACCACTATTATCAATGTTATTATCAATTGGATCTATACCACCACTTGCTGGATCTTCAATGAAAACATCATTCATAAAATCAGGAACTGTAACTGATAAAATTACCATTACTTCTTGACCACGATAAAATTCACGAGGATTATTATTATTATTATTATTATTATTATTATTATTATTATTATTATTATTATTATTATTATTATTATTATTATTATTATTATTATTATTATTATTATCACTGCTAACACCAACACCACTAATATCTTTAATGATTTTCTCAACATAAAATCCATTGTAAATTGGTTTATTTGGAATATTAACTGGTGTATAATCAATACCAACTGCAACTGAAACTTGGCCATTACCAATGGAACTGAAAAAAACCGTTTTATTGCTAATTAAAGAAGAGTATGGGATTTGTTTTTCAACATTTTCTGCACTAGTATTTGTTGTGAAATTATATGCTAATAAGATTGGTGGAGGTGGTGATGATTTTGTTATTGGATTTTGATAAGCTTTAAACTTAAGATTTGGTGATTGATTTTTATTTGATTTATCATAGAATGTAATTGAAATTAATGATAATGCTTCTTGTTGTGAAGATATACCAAAAATATAAGGACGTTGTTGTGACAATATTACTTGAGATAGTTGGCCATCGACACTAATGAAATTAATCATTTTCGATAAAATTGGTTGAGTATCAGGATCTTTTCTTAAAGAGAATAAAATGGAAGCATAATTTGTTAAATCTAAGATATTTGAATTTGATTGACCAACTCTTGAATCATCACTAATATAGGCTGTTCTACCTTGAATATGAATTTTATTCTTTAAGTTATTTACTACCACTCCAATGAATTGTGAAGATGATGGTTCACCTTGGATTAATGCAGCCAATGCGAAATAAGTTTGACAAAGTAATGAACAGTTATCAGTGATATTGGCAGTTAAAGCATTAAATGAATATAGATCATTTAATTCTTCATCTTTTGGTGCCCAATAATAACCAAGACCAACTGATGCTAAACCAATCAATTCTTTATTAATTGGTGTTTTTGATTTAATTGATTGGCTCAATTGAGCATTAACTTGAAAATCAATGAAATCATTCCAAGTTGAAATATTTGACATTATTGACCAACCTGCTGTATTTGTTGCATCCATTAAAGATTTTAGAACCACTGCATACAATGTTGGATATAGTTCAGGATTACCTTGTGGGTACCATGAAATTCCGTTTGAACGAGTGTAAACGTAGAATCCATCATTTACACTTTCAAGTACTTGTTGTGATTTGACAATCAATGTTGAATTATAACTATAGGCAGATAATGCACCAAATGTAACTTGTTGTGATAATAAATCAACTGATGAAGGTAATCGTTTCTTTGAAATTGATAATAGATTTAAACATTTCTCTTCAACAATTGGATAGTTACCAACACCAACAGTCATTTTCAAACTACCAATACCACCTTCACTTTGAGGTAATGTTAAGAATTCAGCCGAGGTTGAATTTGCTTTAACTTCGAAACTTGTACCAATATATAGTGGTGATTGTTTACCAAGTACAGAGAATTCCGATGTTACACCATTCAATATCTTACCAGAAGATTTTTGTTCTAAAAAGAAAAAGACAACTGCATTACATTGATATTTTGCAACCAATGGGAAAACAATATTAACTGAGGTTTTACTATCTTCACTAAATATAATATCTTGTTTTTGTTGAACTTGATTAACCTTTGTTGGACCAAATTCAATGCATGCTTCTTTATATTTTGCAATTACTCTTAAATCTGAAACATCAATACCTTGATCAATACGTGTTATACTAACACCAGCTTCAAATTTATCACCGGTTCTAACGAATCTTGGTGAAAAACTAATCATATTAATATCTTTTCTTGAGATTAAGCTTGATTCTTTTGAATAAAGTTTATGTGTCTTTGTTATAGCATAAACTCTAACAATAAATGTTGTTAAATCATCTGGTAATTTGAATCCAATATTAGCACGACCATTTTCAACAATTGTTTTACCAATAAATAATGGTGTAGTTTTAAAGTTTGTATTAATTGGTAAACCATTTGTAGGTGAAGGTGTTGGAGTTCGTGTTGCTGAATCATCTGATTGTCTTGATTCAGCAGCGATTGGTCCACCACCATTAAAACCTTTTGAAAAATATTGGAAACTTCCACCACCACCATAATTTGGTTCGGTTAACCATTGATTACTATATTGAAAATAATTTGCTATACTACTTGTTAAATCTAAATTCTTTGACCAATAAAAGTAACCCCATCTATCAAAATCTAAAATTCTATTTACAACTGCCAACATTTCACCATAATTATGAATTAAATTGAAACGTGAATCTGAAACCGAGTTATAAAGACTATCGAATAAAAGTTGATCACCATTTGCGATTGGATTAGCATAGATATCATAATTTCTTTTATCAACAATCATGACACAAGCTTCAACTTGTTCATTAATTGGTGAGTTTGTTCCTGGATCATTAATTTCAATTGTAAATGATACATTTCCAGCTGGTTGATAGATTTTATTTTGTTTATCAAAATAAATTGAAATATTCATTTTTGGAAGATCTTTAATTTGAAAAGATTTAGAAATGATTTGAGGATTTGGTCTTGATGCATCAAAAGTTGTCAATGATGTAGTTTGAGTCGCTGATAATTTAAAAGAATATTTATTACCAACTAAAACACCAACAACTGATAATCTTTTAGATTCACAACCAGTTGGAATTTTTATTGATAAAGTTTGGAAACCATGTGATTTGTTTGATATTTGTCTCCATGTATTTGTATTACCACACCCATATCTTAAGGTGAATGTACCACTTTTGAATGGATTATAATAACGAATATTAATGGTTTCACTTGGTAAATATTCATTCTTTTCATTATAGGTTAATAAATTCTGGGGTGGTGAAAATATTGATTTCGAATCGATTTTGTATTTATAAAGTTTTGTCATTATCTTACCACCACCACCACCACCATTATTATTACCTGGTAAAACAACAGTTGCCAAAAGATAATAATTTAAATTTTGAGATGATGATGAAGATGGTAAAACAACAAAACAATTTGATTGGCCTACATCAGTAATGGAATTTGATTTAAATCTGCATGATGTTCCACCACTTTTTAACATGTCATTTGAAAGTTTGTTTGAAGTTAAATCACCAATAATTAAACTATTTGATTTATCTAATGGCGGTGGAATATTTTTGTCCCAAATATTATAAATTGAATTTTTAATAACTTTAAAATCATTGTTTGTTGAAGTTGAGGTTGAAGTTAAATCAATTGATGAATCTGTTGAAATTAATTTCAACTCAATTGTTATATTTGAAATTTCAAGACCAGATGTTTGATTAATCAATGAAGCGGATGCACTTGATGGATAACCAAAGAAAATCGTATCAGTTTGAACCTCTAAACGATATTCTGTTGTCAATGCATAGACATACAATGGATCCTCTTTAATTAAAGATCCAGTTGAATCTAAATAACTACCAGTACAAACGAAAACATCACCATCTTTTAATTGTGTATTTGAAAAATCAAATGTTAATGTTGCCAATCCTGAATTATCTGTAGTGATTGATTTTGATGAGATAAAACCTAAAGATCTTGATGAATCAATTGAATTTCTACTGAAGATACAAACAATTGTAACATTTTTATTTGGTAATGGTGTACCTAAATAAGTTGTAGTTTGAATATTAAAACTTGTTTCAAGTGATTGATCATCATCATCATCATCATCATCGCCACCACCATGAGCATTCTTTTTACCAGCAACATTTAATTGAATAAATCTTTTATTTTGTTTGATATCAATTAAACCAGATGGTATACGTGGATCACTAATTAAAATATCACCATAAAAGTAAACATCAGAACCAGAATCGGAATTTGTATCTTTACCTTGAACTAATATTGTGTAAGGTCCCATTGAAACTTGATCTGGTATATCAATTGTTATATTGGAAGTGCCATAATCATCGTCAACATCAATCTCTTGAGAGAATTCCCTAACACTATTTAAAATTGTCCAAGTGATTGAGAGTGTGAAACGATATCTATTGTAATCGCCGCTCATATAGACTTTACAATTGATTTTTTCACCAGCATTATAAAGTTTTCTATCAGTTACAATTACGGCTGAACTTTTTGTACTATAGGGTACGGAATTGTATGTATATAGGATTGAATCGGTTTTGGCGATATACAATTTCGATCCACCATCATATTCAACCACAACGATACCATTGGCATTATTAGTTTTAAAATCAACTGTACCTAAATTTGAAGTTTTCTTTGAAGCGCCACCAACCAAAACGATATCTCTTTCATTGGGTACTTTTATACTATCAACTATCTGATATAAACTAACGGATGCATTCTTTACATTTGAACCATCTGATAAACGTGTTACCCAACAACCAATTGAATTTGATGACGATACTAGTATTGATACACCAACATCGGTACTTGATATGAAATTTAAACGATACTGTGGTTCACAATCATAATTATGACCCAATGTTTGTAATTCCAAATAAACACCAGATTGTTTCCATAATGATTTACTATCTAATGAACTATTATAAAAATTTGTTGAAGTTGGTTCTTCCAATACCATAGAGTTCATTAAATTTTGTTTCATCAAATTCTTACCATTTACAAATGATTTCAATGCTTGTTTCAAATTTGACTTTGTTATTGGATAACCTGATATCTTATGTGGTCCTGCTGGTTTACACTTTTCATTTCCAATATTATTATTACTACTATATAAATTTTGATGAAATATTATAAAATCATTTATTGGTGGTAATGATGTTGGTGATGGTGGTTGTTGCTGCTGATGATCTTGTTTATCTTTACTATTATTTGTTGTTGTGGTTGTTGAAGTATCACCAACATCTTCTTCTTTTATTTTATCATCACTCTTTTCAATTTTAGTTTGAAAATCATAAGCATCATATGATGTCTGAAATGATGAAACCATTGCCATTGTAAAATTCCAACTATTACCAATCAATGGTAATCCCCAACAATCGGTTATATCTTTATTACTACTAACTTTAATTGTATAATTCACACCATATTTTAAACCAATTATATGAATTAAGAATGATGAATCTTCTTTATTTAATTTACTTGTAAATTGTAATGGTGCCGATGTTGATGTTGTTGTTGGAGTTGGATAAATTGAAATTGTTGATGCCAATTTCAAAGATGTAATACCTTTAGAAAGACCATGTCTAATAGCCAATTTTTGAATTACACTTGATAAAACATCATTATTAAAATCAAATGAAAATTGTTTTAGACCTGTGAAATCAATAATTGTTGATTCCTTTAATACACCAGATTTGTCATTTATTTTTGTACCTTTTTTAAATTCGAATCTATAAAATTTTCCAACCATCAATGATTTATTATCATTAAATTCAATACATAAATAATAATTTTCTCTTCTATTATTATTATTATTATTATTACCATTTGGATAATATATAAATTCACTATGAAATCTATTTTTTAAATTAGTAAATTTTTATGAATTTTTTTCAAAATTATTATTATTATTATTATTATTTAAACTATTTAAATCTTACCCAGGAAATATAGTTGTTGTATTTGGACAAGTTATAACTTTATATGGAATTGGTTTTCTTTGATTATCACTCCTACTACTACTACTATTATTATTTAATGATTGATTTATAAATTGATAAGCAACTAATGATTTTGAAATATAATTTGAATCAATTTGTTCATTAAAAAAGAATTTAATTTTAGCATCAGGTGGTATTTCATAATAAACTTTATCATTGAGATAATAAGAAGATCTCCAATAATTATTTGTAAAATTTAAAGTTTTCTCAGAGATAACTTCATGGATTGTAATTGTTGGTTGTGGTGTTGTAAAAGTGATTGATGTTGGTGTACTTGA